>NC_138153.1:5279800-5472300 GCF_964199315.1 Orbicella franksi
TTAATTCCAAATTGAACGAGAAAAACCGTATAATTACCTATACGAATTGTACGGCACGAGGTCCAATTACTAATTAATCGTCTCAAAATTTCGAAAAAGTCAGTAGTGCTTCCCATAAGTTTAAGGCGGCTCCCTACAGTTTTACGATTGCACGCGTGCATAGGAAGAAAGCTCAAGTAATCTGCGCGCGCGCAAAGGAAAACCTAAATGTTTTTCGATTTTTGTGACGTCAACATGAGTACAAAAAGGAAAACTGATAGTGAATTTTCTCGCGTTTCCTTCGGTAAATTTTTTTTAAAATTTGGCTCAGTTGTAACCACATACAATTCCTATAAAATACTTTATTTTTGTTAAAATCTGTCAGAGCTAATCTAATATATTTAGAAGAATGACAAATTACAGAATATTGGAAAAACCGTCTGAACGACCTTGACTTTTTACCAGTTCAAAATGTCAGGCAATATCATTTCCATGATGCGGCAAAGTATGAAAATATATCTGCCTGCCATTAGATGAGATGTTGCCATGGTAATGGCCTTAATCCAAAAATTGACAACCCAAAAATAAGCCTTATTTTAACAGTACCCATACTGGTAAATCTCTACAGGGAAATCTTTAAGAGAAATTAACTAAGTTTCCTTTTCTAACTCGCGCTCTATAGGGAGGGTGCTCGTAAATACTCTAGGGAGCCACCTTAAAATACTGCAAAAAGCATGAACAAGGAAGCCATTAGAGCGCGCGTAATTGAAGCGCGAATGGCGTAGATATCCAGTTACAAAAAGTTGTAACTGTATACCTGCAATTGGACTTTCACGTGTTCGCGCTCTGATCACGTAACAAATAGTAATTATAATGTTCATATAACAATTCTCTTTTTGGGTACAGGAGGAGGAAGAATGAGACTGTGATGAATGAAAGGACAGTTCAGTTACTTGTAACCTGACTATGACTTGGACAACTACTTTAAAGTTTGTGAAATAAATAAATTTGCTTTTTCTTCACTGTGTAGTTTATCCACTACTTATATTTTAAATCGGTAGCCTGGGTAGCGCCTCGGACCCAATAAATTGAACCTCTAGAGGGATTCTCTTCTCGCGTTCAATTTTATGTATCAAGAGTGAGCGTAGGTATTCTTATGCGAAGGTTTAAAGGCTTAAAGTTTATTGATAAATGCAATCTTATATCGTTGATCACTCTCTTAATGAAACGCCATATTTATAAACATCCTGTCTTTAAAATCTAATGATAGCATTTATTTTACTTTGGTTTTTTAGCTTTTTTAGACGTTGTTTTTCTGAATAGGCTGAGACAACTGGCAACTGACAATAGACAACTGACATGAGCAGCTTTTAACTCATCCTTAATTAACATTATACAGACTATCTATTTCACTGTCGAGTCTAAGGCATCATATTTGTTTAGCCTGCATCCAATCAAAGAAAGGCTGTGCTAATTTCAAGTTATTCCCAGCTCCTACTGCTTCCACCATCTTTTAATTCTCGGCGACTTTTTACTGTTTTCATTCCGATTAAAATCATCATGATCACTAGGGACTAGTCTAAATCCAAAGTGAGTTGCTTATCTAGTCTTCAGCTACAGCCGTGACCAATTTATATAATATCAGAGGTCTAAATAACTGTTATGGTCTTCAGTTGATAATTATCTTCTAATTAACAGTTGAATAAACACCACTAACAAATATTTGCTAGGTATGACTCAAATATCAGGTGGTTCCAGGCTTTGAGCATTTATGATTAATTGTCAATACATCAACTCCCACTCGGTAGCTTAGGGTTTCTGGATTAAGACTGTGATACCGATCAATTTTGATTGTTTTAGGAGTTTTTTCAACACATTATCACTTGTAACACGTTCTAAAACCAAACAGGATAATCTAAAATGGCATGTTTCGCCAAAATTGAGCTGATTTGCCTGGTTTTTGCCAAATTAGCATAAAATTTTGGCAAAAATTGGCCTCTTAAGACCTTTGAAGAACCGATCAACTATACTTCCGACAAAAACGAGAATATTTTAAAGCAATTGTACGAACATTCACCAGTTATAAAAAGTAAGCTTTCGTGCTTAAATTGTCATATTTTATCATTTGAGTTACAGTGTGGCAAATAATTCTCTTGAGCCTTGATTTTTTCCAAAAGAGAGGGTAAAAACTTTGGAACTTTTGTCGTTTTTTTTCCCAAAGTGAAAATAATAGCAAAATTCTCGTGATTATACATCTTTTTGGCAAAACCTAGAAATATTATTTTCTTTGGCTAGGAAATGACTTATTTTTTTCCAAAATTAAAACTTAGTGATAAAAATTGCAACTAATTACTAAAAAAATTTCACTGTTAATTTCTACTGGTAAAAATAAAATTCGGTGGAAATTTCCAGCAACATTGTGGCTGTGAGAGAAAAATGTCGGTGGAAATTTCCAGCGACATTTTAACTGTGAGAGAAAAATGTCGATGGAAATTTCCAGCGACATTTTAGCTGTGAGAGACAAACGTCGGTGGAAATTTCCAGCGACATTTTAGCTGTGAGAGAAAAATGTCTGTGGAAATTTTCAGCGACATTTGGGCTGTGAGAGAAAAATGTCGGTGGAAATTTCCAGCGACATTTTAGCTGTGAGAGAAAAATGTCGGTGGAAATTTACAGCGACATTTTAACTGCGAGAGGAAAATGTCGGTGGAAATTTCCAGCGACATTTTAACTTTGAGAGAAAATTGTGCATTCAAAACAAATTTTCGGTAGGAACTTCCATCGTCAGTTCTCAAAGAAACGTCTATGGACGTTTGCACCGATATTTTGTTGCGCGGAGGAATAGTTTACCAAGAACTTGCTATTGCTTTTGTCCATGGTAATGAAACGGTTACATCTCTCTTGAAGTTCCTTAAGTTGTTCGCCGGGACAGGGGAATACCTCGTGAATTTTTCAATATTGATTATCTTCCCATGTGTTGGAAATTCCTTTCCATTCAAGTTGTACGTTTTGATTTTAAAAAGTGGCAAATTAATACAACAATTGGCGAACAAAAAGCAAGTACTATCCAAATCCAACGCTTGCTTATATAGGAAAAGAGAAAGATTCAGATTTCATTCGCCTAGCTGATTTCGTTCCAGATCTTGATATGTCTTTCTGAGGTATTTGTAAGTTTCGTTCGTGAGTTTATTTTCCTCGTCCAGTTGGAAATCGACAAGCAGTATACACCCAGTTGGTAAGTTATCAGTCCAATTTTCCCCATTTGGTAGTTTCCACGGCTTCCATTCCTTTCTCCAACTCCCCTTCAAATATTCGATATCAAATGTAGAGCCATCTTTTACTGAGATCACTTTTCCTATCACAGGAGGTTTCTTGTAGCCTTGAATGTGAACAGCTACCAATACATTCTCACGCAACACTTCCAGGGGGTTTTGCACCCTGTTGACTTGAGCAGCTAAAGTTTGCGGATTCTTGTATCGACCGGAATATACCTAAAAGGAAATAGCAAGTTGCATGAGTCAGAGTGACTCAAATGACTAAAATGTTACATTGTATACATAAAAATATTACGTAATGCCAGGTATTGTAATGTATACGGCATTGTAAGGCTTGTTTTTAGTTGATATTAGTCTTGCTTGCATGCATGGCACTTAACTTATTCGTTTTATGTATCTAGCTATGCAACTACTTTTTGACACCAAAATACGCATCATTATTTTGTTTTCCTTCTAGTAAAAAGTCTTCTATTGAAAAATAGTCTGTTTTCAATCTGAAACCTTCCTCTCAGTGACCTCAAAAGTCACTAGAAGGAGAGCTTCCAGGTTTCTTTACCAGATCACGCCAGATCAAGCGCAAGTGGGTTCTATTTTTATTAATTTGCTCGAAAATTAACTTCATGGGTGCGCTTGCAATTTCCGTTTTAGTTACCTGAGGTATCTCCTCGACTTGATCTGCAACAAGCTTCTCAATTTCAGGAGGAGCGTTCGCCGGTCTTGGAATCTCAAGGACACTTGCTGTTTCGTGTTGATCTTCAGCAGGAGCTTGGTCACGTTGCCTCTGTTTTGTTAAGAGGATGTCGTCCAAAGGCCATGTTGCTGCTTTTTCTGGAATCTTAAAGATACCGTCCTTGTCACTTAAAAATTCGGTCCACCACTTAACGTGTTTGTCTTCAAAGCACCTTGAGTTGTAAAACTTTGGGATGTCACCTTTCAGCCTTTTAAGATCAATTTTTTCGTTGGATGGTGGCACACAAGCAGGTATCCCAGAAGGTAGTTTGTCACTCTACGACAAAGCGAGAAATGAATGTCATAGTTTTGAACATTACAAGTCCATTAGTTTTACAAATATGAATGTAAAGGTTATATTTCTGTTGAAAAATATGCTTGCATCTTGCATGTCTTTAATTTCCTTAGCTTAACAACAAATCACAACTATATAGAGGTTAAACTCAACTGACAGACATGTGGAAAGTCATAGTCCGAATACCATTATGATTTTCGAGTTTTGTTTTTATTTTTCCGCTCATTAATGACTCCTGTACGATAAAACTTTTACGCAGTTCTTACATAATAGGTTAAGTAAATAACGTCTATATCAAATCTACATACTTGTAATATGACAATGCCTTCATCCGTCACATTACTTGGCTTCCACGTCTTATCCCTTGACCAGTTTTTGTACTTTAAAACGACATCACCATTTGTGGCTTCTTTGATAACGAAACAGTGGGGGTTGGTAATGTTATGCAGTTCAGCTTCAGCTGAAGCTAGCCACGTGCGAACGTCGTAAATCACGTCGACAAACTCCACAAACGGAGAAGGAGTGTATGCCTCACTTACTGCTTTCGTCAGCTCTATAAAGTAACAGGTTTAATGAGTTACAAATTTTAAGTGAGAACGATCCCGGGGAAATCAATTTTAGTTACCTAGTAAGATTCTGATGTTGTTCTTTCCGATGTTTCCTGCAATTCGGCTAAAGAGTTGGTCGATGTCCTCATGTGTATGCCCGACCATCAGGAAGTTGATTTTCACCTTGATTAGAAACAGAATGTATTGAATGCGTTCAATTTCATGTTTTAAAGTCTGAACACGCGAAGTGTTAAAGAAATATACCTAGGCTACAATACTTAGGAACAATACTTGCAAGTCTACAACAGTACCTTTTTAAACACTTTGTGTTTTACTAAGACTGCCAGAAAAATGATGACGAACTGATTTTTGTTTTCTCGCCAGCAGTTATCCATTTGTAAACAGAGTACATCTGGAATGTAGTCCATGCGGCGCAAAGTTCTCAGAAGAATATTTATTGTAAAGTTTGAGTCATGCCCCCACTGCTGCACATCTATAAAGGCAAGGACCTCCCTTCCGTGATTGATGACTCCTAAAACAAAACAAAAGAAAAAAAAAGAAAACGGAACGAGCAACTTTTCAATATCTGCATGAAAAATGATACGTTCCAGAATGTAACTCCATCCTTTATTCACACAGGTTTAATTTCAATTTATGCATTCATTTCCGTGTAGGTTACAATAATATTATACAGTGAATACCAAAAAAAATATTTATAAAATAAATAAACCAACAAGGAAGAACCTGTCAAATGGGTCTTCAGTCTCCAAGCGCTGGCGTAAGTTTTGGCTTGATTAAGTAGGGCGGGAAGTAGGAGCTTGCTTTGGTCCATCCCATCCATAATAATGCACATACAATTCTTGCTAGTTACTGTATCTTTGGCTTTCCCTCTGTGATAATAATACTTTTCTCTCTCTTCCCTGCAATAATATGTACACAATTAATTGAGAGATCTTTGTTTTACTAAGGTTATCACCTACACTAGCCACACTAACACACGAATTTGCAGAAAAGTAGTCCAAAGGGGCGCGAGTTATAGGTGATGGCTCTGAATCACCATGTTGGATCAGAATAAGTGGGCGTGGATGGTGAAAGAGTCAGAGAGGTATTTCCTCTTCGTTATGCCTCGCTCCAACTCATCCCGTTTTCTCTCTCTTTGTTTGTTTATTGTTTATTGTTCATTATTATTTCCCAAGCCTCTCCCGAGTTCTAAATCTAAGACGACGTACACCCGATCAAAATGTGCACCCTAGCTGTATCACGCTCACATTTACTTACCTCTGATTAGACATTCACTTCAAACGACAAATACTGTTAACCGTTTTATTGACTAGCACTCATTTTATATAGCATAGTCGTATCTGGCTAGTGCTTCTTCAACATTTGATTGGCAGTTAAGATTCGCCTAACATGAGAGGGAATGCATGCATAAGGTTCCAGTGAAGTTGTATAGTTACCTCTGTAGATCGTTGTGATACTGATACAAGTTGTCATAATATGACCTTAATGTTTTATCCATCGTCTTATTCTTCTCCTCCTTTAGAGAGGTGCAGATGTCACATTTAGTAAGCCTGTTTACCTGCCCAAAAGATTAAGAACATAGCAATTATATACTATTTATTCTCCGTGGGCAAATATTGCGGAAATTAGAAAGCGTTTTAGCAAACTGGGGGATTATCAATTGCATATGTCTATTGGGAAAATAGTTGAGTTGCAAGCATATGATGTATTGCAAGTATTTTCTTATAAGATGCTACCCTTCTTTGTACATTGTATACATCAGTTCCCGGGTATCAGTCATATCTTACAGGAGTCGAGGACGTTCTGAATGTGACCTCCGGGAGGTACTTCCAGATAGGCGCTATAAAGGCATGTGCAGCGGGATAGGGTTGAGTTTCTGACGTTCTCGATCCTTAAATAGGGTTTCATTTTTGCATCTGTTGGTATTGTGTTTAAGGTGTGATCCTTAGATAGAGCGCGTTAGTTGTATCAGCTAAAATTGCAGTGCGTAAATGCCCAGCTAAAGGAAAAACAAATGATGTGATAAAAGAAGCAATTCATTTACCCCCAATGTTACAGAAACGTCCACGCTATTCCTAGTTATTTCCCTTGAATAGGGTGTCATTTTTTGGGTTTCGGTCCTGAATAGGATGTCGTTTTTCGTGTCCTTTATCCTTAAATAGGGTCAGGATTTAACACCTTTTGCGGCACACACCCGATCCGAAATTTACGGAAGTACTCCGTTCCCCCCGCGGGGTCTGACTCCATCGGACAAATAACTCAAATGATTGGCAAAGTTTTGAACTCGATATACCTAATTGAACGACATGATCGAACATGACATTTGTTTCGCAACATTACACTAAACCTATATAACAAAGAAGGTTACCTTTGGAATAAAAACGTCAGGAAAGTCTTCATTCATAATGCGGCAAAACTGAGAGTAGCATATCGGTTGTTCCTTCCGTTGCACCAAATCATCCTTCAAATAACCATAAATGATACGGTTGTCTAGGTAACTGGGAAGGTTGATGGCTAGTGAGTCAGGCATTTTGTCTCCAATTCTACCGAAAAATAGGCTCATCCAAGCTTTTGCCACATTTGTTTTGTGTCTTTGACCCTGTGTGTGGCTGAAGTTCAAAGGTTACCACGCCATCCAAATAGGTCTTAAAGGTTTCCTCTAAGCACTTGCTACTGATACCATAGACTGCCTGCCACGCAGTTTTACAAGTTTGTCCGTAACCACGCACAAAATACTTCACATTATTAAGACTCCTATAAAGAAAGAATTGTATTAATTGAATGTCATTAGTGAATTTTTACTACTGTGGGAAACACCGTTCTCTTAGTACAGAGTGGGACATTGGGGGGTACCCAATACGGCAATACCGCAAGACAAAATTGGCAAATACCGGAATACCGTGTCGAAAATCGACGAAATACCGAAACCGCATTCAGATCCCTTTATAATCGGTCACGCTTACATGTAGCGTGTTTATCTATCTCTACTTTTATAGCTTACTTATTGACCTTTATAGCTTACTGTGTTTTGTTTTGCATAGTGTATTGACTTGTATGAGACAGGAGAGCGCAAAAGAACGGTACCGCAATACCGTGAAGGACCTTCTTTTACCGAATACCGTCAGCCAAAAGGATGAAAAACCGCACACCGCCGGGCTAGATGATACCGCGATACCGCACATTAAGTTACGGAAATACCGCATGAAAAAAGGCGCAATACCGCAATACCGTAAACTCCAATGTCCCCCTCAGTACAGTTCATCGATGTGGATCGAGAAAGTGTGCTAATAGAAAACCTACCTCTTTTCCCTTGAATGATCCCATAGGTAATCTAATATCCACTGCCTTTGATTCCGGTGAGACATCATTAAATATTTTCGACGAGATGTGAGTATCTCCGGAAAGTCCATGTTGCGCAAACATTCCTGTGTGCAGCATTTGTATGCGTGCACTTGAGGAAACGAACGAACAAAAACGAATGAAAAAAAAAAAATGGGTAAAAATATTAAAAAGGGACAAAACAAACATTCATAATTTTTACATTTCTCAGATAGGGTGCAGTAAGTGGTTGACCCACTTACCGGCTTTATGAAGACCAAGTGTTTCGAAGAAACTCTCTATTCGACATGCAATATTTACGCTGGCTTGTCTGCGCATCCTTTATTATGTATGTCTATACTAACAGTGTTCTTTAGTACAGGTCAAATTTTCGTCACGTCTTCACTGAGGTGGGGGGAGGGGGTCGGTCTTGACGTCCACAAAAAAGGGCTTGAGAGGCTGGAAGAAGGAAGGGGTAATTGAGCTTTTGGGGTGCAAAAGCGCTGGGACCAGTTACTTGAAGGGTATATAACGCTATCCACTAGATAAATCACTTTCAAGTAGATTGCCCAGTTTGTTTTGTCAACACCTATCAACCGGATTGTGTTTTATTCGGTGGAGAGCATTAAGTATAGACACAACATTTACGTTACCTTCTAACGGCGAAAGCTTGGACTGATCAAGTTTGGGCCTGATTTTTCTTTCTTTACGGTTGCCTGATTCATGGACTTGAACTACACTAGGAGGTGCTATTGAAAAAAGGGGGAAATATGACCTAATGTTGGCCTCTGATAATGGAATTAACTATGTCTGCAGCATAAAATAATATTTATTAACAATTAGTACACAATTAACTTGATATAAGTAGTTATATATATTACGAAGGAGTGTGTGACGAGATAAAGATTGTCTACATACTCAAAGTGGAATTGTTTTAAGTTCATCAGATCTCCACGTAATTCATTTGATTATCAAATAAATGTTAACCTGCACTCATGGCACCCCTTTACAATATTGTTTTTACTATACTTTGCAGAAGACAGTCACGTTATTAAAATGTTGCTTTACAGTTTAAGCTGCACACGTAGTTAAAAATCGCAGCCCTAACCCTAACCCTAAGCGTAACCCTCAACAGCTGGTACAAAAGCATATTTTAAGAAACATGAGTGCTAGATGTCAAACTTTGGATTGACCATTTCCGGTTGCCATAGCATGAAAGAGAGATCATATTGATTTCAGTTCTTTAAGCTTACTCTCTATTAATTGTTCGACTGATGGCATTTTGGAACGGAGAGCGTCTACGCGTTCCCATCGTTTGTCGTCTGTAGCTTTTTTTGTGTGTTCAATACTGCTCAGATGTTTTTGATAGTCATTAAAATGAACCTCACAAAGTTCGCAAAATGTTATTTTTCTTTCTCTGTTAATAGGCCTTGTCTCCAACACGTGTGGTCCCCGGGAAAACATGGTGAAAGCGTCTGGCCATTCTTTCATTTCCAAAACTAAAGGCCTGTAGCACTCACTACGGTCAACAACCTTGATAAATGGTGGTCGTAACTTTCGCACTTTAACTGATGGGACATCGTTGAGCGAGCGTTTGTTACGTATACAAAGGGCTGAGTGCGTTCTTGTTAAGAGTTCAAGGTTCATTTCTTCCAGAAAAATGATATTAACGCCAAAGTTCTTAGCTTTTTCAATAACACTACCACTGTCTTGTTTCTTAGTTGTTCTTGCAAGAATCATTGCACCACGTGATGATGGATCTGTTAAGATTTTCTTTGATGTTGTACTTTTATCTCTTTCCAACTCTAAGCATCTGTTTGAGGTGATCAAGTGAGTTATTTTCCGGTGAAAAAACTCACTAAAACCCGCTCCACATTCAGTAAGGGAACTGGTAATTTTCCTCAAACTACTTTGCGATAAGCCAGGCAAATGTACGAACACTAATGCTCCTTGTAACTGACTGAAATCAAAGCTTGTCTCTTTGATAGCCGAATCTGCTAATTGGTATAAGAATAATGTATATAGAGCATTTTGATACACTACAAAAGGACAAAAAAGAGTAGTGATAGCTTATTTTATCTCAAACGAATGAAACGAAGTAATTAAATATCTTTTTCAAGCTAGTGAGGTTGCGTGCTGAAATCTGCGAGCCGCAAGCTAGATAGTAAAGAACCAAAATTCCAGTACAAGACCACGTAAGGTCACGAAAAGATCTCCTGTTAACGGGGTTTGAACAATACAACATAAGAATGTTAAAAAACATAACGACAAAAGGCAAAAAGTGAAAAAAAAAAACAACAAAAAAAAAAAACGACCCAAACAAACCAAAACTAACGAGACAATATGTCTAACAGCATTTGCAGCTAATTTCAAAAGTATCGCGTAATTGTTTTCAAATGCCAGCGCAACTTTTCAGAAATACTATGTGGCTAGAACTACTTAGTGGCTTTGTAGCCAACACCCATATTCCAACGAGTTATCATTTTCTACAATTGCTTCCAAAGAAGAATTAAAATATCATTGATAACCCTGGCCTTCTAAGCTGACGCTATTGGGGAAATTCCGGATTCATTTGCCGGCAATATAGCGGGCCAGTACATAATGGAGGCAAGCGTTTTTGGAGTTGCTTCTAAAACTACAGTGTTTCACTATTAGTTAGCAATCATTCCGGCCCCTTTGCTGGTCTCTGAAATTATACAGCCATACTGTAAGTAGCGTTTACTTAGTTGAACTATGAACAAGCGTACATAAACTTGACTAACCTCGTAATGGAGATCCTCCTTCATCATCCGAACTTTCTAAAGGAAAACAACCAGTATCCTCGCCGCTGTCTTGGCCAGCCGTATCTAACGGTCTTTCTTCTTCATTTTCGCTGAAATGCTGCACGGACCCGAATATTTCGCTTGTGTTTAAAGGACTGGTTTCGTCGCGCTCACTGATTTGCTCAAATAAGTCGCTTGTCGAAGGGCTTCCAAAGTTCTTTCCATCTTCTTTGTGTTCCTCCTCCCCCACTTCAGCATCCGAAGCCTTGAACAAGTCGCTTGTGGTAGGGCTGCTAGATATCAGATCCGCATTAGATAGCCTACGTGGCCTTTTCTCGCTGCCCTCAGTTAAAGCATTGCAACTTGGCTTTCTCTTCGTTTCCATACTTTCAGCGAAAGATATATCCTATAGGTCTTGTGCTCTGGATCACTAAGAAATGGGAATGTCATACGTTCTTTTTACCTGAGCATTTTGTAAGATAATAGAATTGAAAAACCGACATTTCACGCGTGTTCTACATAACTTTTCAGTACCGGTAATATATCTTTAGTCAGTCTTCAAATATCCGGGTATGTCAACGACGATATGATAACTTTGACCGCAAGTCACGTTTTTACTTCGCCCCCTTGTTGGGTATTCCGCAATACAATAGGACTCTATTGCGCTATGATATAGTGGGAATTCTGTTGTCTTGCACATTATTGAGTTAACTTCAGGTCCGTTCATTCAACTGAAAACAATATACTCTACTATAATGTCAGCAACCCGGCGGAGTTTACGTGCATCTGAAATAAAATGGTACCTTGTACAACAAGAGGATGCGAAAGTGTTCATTTTCAAGAACAACAAACAATTGAAGAATAGAGAAGGCCAGGATCTCGGAGAAGTTTCTAACATCTCCACCTCTCGAACAGATGTCAGTGACGAAAAGTTGAAGGTGATTGTTTAAACATCGTTTCTTTAGTCTTCAGCTTTGGGATTAAGACTTGTTACTACAAGCCTGCTATTATGTATCAGTTCTTTGCAATTATAATAACGAATCCAACTAAGCGTCTAAATTAAAGTAAAGTGAGGCGTTAAATCTGTGCATTGATACGGAAAGATTGGGATTTTTTCGTCTTAATTTTTGACCAGTGAAAATGTAAATGCCTGGTGTAAGTGTTTAGAGAAAATAGACGCCACTCCAACTGTTTTTAAAAGTAACTGAAGAGTGTTAAATTGCCATGGTCTTTAGACGATTTTCCATTACAATCTCAATTGTAAATGATCTGAATTCTTGCTCTTCTAGGTAGAATGCGCCAACGATAATGTTGGTTTACTGACAACCATGTTCGACTTCACAAAAAACGACTTTTCAAACTTGTTCAAAAGCACATGCTATTCAGCTAAACAATTCGTGAACCGCTTTTCCGAACTGGTATGGAAAAAGAGCGTTTCACCAGATCCGACAGAACTAGAGCTCTCGGCAACAAATTCGCAAGACCTCTCGGATGATCAGGACTGCAGCGCCGTTTGCCAGGTCATTACCACAGGAAAAGATGGCCCCAGAAAAAACACGACAAAACGGAAAGTTCCAATAACTGAAGAGGTAAGCCCGCCTGTTCCAGAAAAAAAGACTAAGGCGGAAAAGAAAATTGATAAGGAGTCCAGCTGTCCTGACGTTACATTTTTGCAGGAAGTGAAGAAGCACGCTGTGCCTGGTAAGTTTTATTATTTTTACTGAGAACAGATCACGAAATTCAACTAAACATTGTGCGAAATAATTTACGTACATTTAGTAAAAGGCGTGGTCTGTCTCTAGAAAAACTTTACAATCTTTTTAGAAACGAATCTCGCTACATTTTTCGTCCATACAGTGACGCCCGGTATCACGGCCAGTAGCAGCACAAAGTTGAAACTTAATTGAATTTAATTGAATTCAATACTTTTTATATACACTTGATCGCATTAACGGCTCGCATTAGCTATTTTGAAACCGCCTGCTATAATTCGACTAAATTAGTAAATATGGGCTTCTCCTCGTATAAAGATATGGCCAATGCACGGCTAAAACATCGGATGTCATAAAATGATAAAAATAGAATAATATGCTACAGAACAGACAACAGTTACGTTGATTGTTACGATTTATTCTTATCACAGGCTTGCACAAAGTCTTGGCAACATGTTTGATACCGCCCAGGCCTGAATTTACACTTCGGGGATTGGATGAAGTCCACCTTGCATTGCTGAAGGAGGAACTTGTATCTCGGCCAACTTCCTGTGGGAAACCAATGCTTGTCATAGCAAAGGGCCTATCGAATGCCTTAGATTTTGACACGAAAGACCTTGACAGTTATGAGTTAGAGGTGATTGGAGGAAATCATCGACGAGAGGTGATATCCCGAATAATCGCAACTTCCCCGGATGCTAAAACTAAAGAACTGTACAAGTTCGTCTACGTGCAAATTTATGCCGGTGAGTTGTTCATAGATTGTGCCCAATAAGTAAGAATTTAAGTACTCTTGAACATTCCGGAAATAGAATGTCAATCAAGCGCTTTGTATGGCCGGAAAACTTAAACACGTACACAAACGTGAATTTGTCTGCTTGATGCTAAGGCCCGGGTCGCATTAGGACCAATTTTGTCGAAAATTGTTTACTCTACACGCCTTTTTTCTAATTCGTGCTTTTTCAGAAATTTCAAAATCGGAAAAAAAAACATCGAAGATGCCGGTGTGCTTGGGTGGGGCTGACCGATTTTTGCAAATTTCGCAAAAAAAAAAAAAAAAAAAGAGGAAGAAGAAGCCCGCCGCCAAAGCTGTCAACGGTTGTGGTTGAAAAGGAAAAGAGCGGGAAATTTCCTCACTCAGACGTTTTCATTTCGTATGCACGATCGAAACAACAAAATAATACAGTCGTAATGCAAATTACCCCGTTCGGCCGCATGGCAAGTTTCGTGACTGGAGACAATTTTTGCCGCTAAAATTTTCTCTGTGTGATTGACTTTTGCATTTTACGTAAACTAAAATGCGACCGCAAATTTTATTTATCAATTTCATTTCCGCTCTTGCAATTTGATTTTTCCAGGCGTTTCAAAACCAGCCAAACTGAAAATTGGTCTGTAATGCGACCCGGCTATAATGCCTGTTCCTAGCAGAAATCGAAATGAAAACAACGTATACCTTTTCCACGTTTGTGGACTTACTTGGGTCGTAAACATAAACAGCATTAATTGGTCAGTTTAGAACTCGGTGTAAACCTGAATTGTCTTCATTCTCGGGCCAACATGTTTATGCGTGCAGATTACACGAGTTTTAATCGATGCAAATTTAACTTGTGTACTCTGCCTCCCAACTGAGTCTTTGATCACTGCTAGTTACGTTCTCAGTGTATAAAGTCCCATTGGGCGGGCTCCGCCCATCCACATGCATGTTTTGTATAGGGCTACCGCACCGATGACACAACACTTTTGTATGATATTTAACGTTCGCAGATGCGAGAGACTGTTTCGTTTCATTTTCCAGCGAATTGATCTCTTTATCGTGCCCCAATGAATGAGATTTATAAGATGATCTGAGTTTGCGGACCGCAAAAAAATCAGAACGACTTTATAAACTGGCGATTCGTGCCAGGCTGTCGATATCAAGATAAGGATATGTCATACTATCTTAATTTGGTAGGGTTCATGCGACCTTATGACCGCGCACGTGGACTTACTGAATAGGACCTGACACGTACATGTAAAAGTAGCTATGCCACGGCGCGCACAGCGCAACTGGAAAAATTGGCCATCGGTTGTCTTCCAACCTCAGGAAATTCGTATTTTTAGGTTCTTTAAAATCGAAAGGGTTTTTTTCGCACCAGTAAAATTGAGTTGAAATATCTAGTTTATCTAATGCATTTGTGGTAGTGTTTAGCAGTACAATAGTATTGCACGCGTAATGTAGATTTGTTTTCCGGTCGTGCTTGCGGATCAAAACCGCTTTGTCGGGGAAAACCTTTGATTTCCTTTTAGCTCCTTTTGTAAATACATCTATGTTTTTCTTTTTCTAATCAGAGATACCGGAGACTGAAACCGTATTGAGGTTGGCGCAAATCCACAATAAAACAGACAAAGTTCATCACGAATTTAACACCAAAGAAAAGGTATAGGGCTTAAGGCGTGAACCAATTGCATTGATAGCTATTTATGTTATTATTAAGTTTGTCTACATGTACAAGGCCGTTTAAAAACAGCTCGGATAAAAAGACAGCAAGATAATTCACGCGGTAAACTGTTGTTGGCAAACCCCGGCCTCTGTACGCACACATGTTCTGCTAGCGTTTAGAAGTCATTTTAATATTCCTTCTATAATAATAATTACATAAATAATACGCTGCATTCCATGATTTTATTCATTCTGGGGTATCAAGGCACTGCTTATATTTAGATATCATTCTTCGAACACAGAAGGTCTTGTTGTGTATTGGTAAGCATACGTTCTTAATCAAAATGTTTCTCAATAAACCGAACGACAATAGACAGTACTATACAAAGACCTTAAAGACACCTTAACCAAGCAATGGCATTTCCTGCAATTTAGATCGTTCTGTGCAAACAACAACTAATGGCCTCGTTCGGTGGTAAAAAATGCATCGAATGGAAGAATTCATGTGCTAGCATAGCAGGGGAGGAGGTAAGGAATCGTTTCTTTGCAGTCTTCTCATTAAACCTTATCGATGACTGTCTATAAACATGAGAGTAAAAAGCAGTTTAAAATAATTACTGTTTCGTCAACTGTGTGGTTTAAATTAACTGCACCGCACCTTTCCTCGAACACGCATAGTTGAAATTCGTGAGATCCTATCCTGGGGGCTCTGAGTATCGCGCAACACGTTAAATGCCCGTTGATGTACATTGTACCATCTCAGTTTTCTGAAGTTTGAATTTCATCACAGTTTATATTTTTTCAATCCGTGATAACCTTAACTTATCTGTAAATGTCTAAAAAAAGAAACAAACAGTTTAAATTCAAAAATATTTTTATTGTTTTTCAGCTCCCCAAAATGGAGACGATTTTTTTCTTAAGCTCCCTTCCTGACGATCTATACCAGTTAGTACTAGAAGTGTTCAACAAGTACGGCAAGTTGGAGATTAAAGGGCAGAAGGCTAAGACCAAAGATTTAAAGGCTGGCCTAAAAACGACACTTGACTGTCCGGTGTACAATTTTAAATGCCTCCGAGGAGATTTAACAAATGATGAGATTCGTGCTCTCCTCAAGGATATGATACAGCGCAAACTCTCATTCACAGAACTAAAAAATGAGGCAAGCCGTATAAAAGAGATTAAAGAAGTACAGCGACAATTTGTCACCAGAACGGGTAGCAAAAATTGGGAGGAGGTTATTAAGAGGTGTGTTCACTATTTATCATAGTATTGCTCTGATGTGAACGACAACAACGACGAGGACGACTTTCTTAACCACTCCACGTCTTTTTAACTCATTTTAACCTTTAGGTATTTTATACCTCAGCAGACCATCAGTTCAACCGTTTCTCCTATCGGCCTTGAAAGCTAATTTTCAACAAAGCACTTTTTTGATGAGCAGAAAGTTTCTACCGCACTATAACCTTTTTTTAGATTTATATTACACTTAGCAGCTTTTGCTTTCTCTCGCTCTATTGTATCTTTATCCGGATTAATTCAATGATAATCTGATCATAGAGCTTTGCTGGAGCTGAAATAAGACATAACACAGTGTCGTTTTGTTTTTATTTTTCCAATATTAAATCTTCAGATTTCCCGATTGGATTGAAGAGGAAAAGCTTCAAGCCTTCCGATTGTTGGCAAAGAAATCTAACTCCGGTCTGACAAGTTACATTGCGAGAGCTTTGAAGTGGGAAGAGGAGAAGAGCAAATCCTCGTCAGAAAGAGAATCCGCCAATGAAATAGCAATAACGGCCGCCAATGGGAAGAAGACTGCAATCGTGTTGACGTCTTTAGACGTACGCAAAATGAACAACCTTGATTTACAAGGCGAGGCACCTCTCTTCAGTGGATCGCCGTTAATCTTTTTGGAGTTTCCGAAGGTAGATAAATGATCTTGTAGGAATAATTTATACTACGTACTATTGTACTTGAGGAGATTTGTAAAATATAGACCATAATTCAATCCAAATAAAAGCATGATGGCAATCTGTTACTAATTAGTGAAAACTCAAATTTTCTTCACTTTTAGGACTGGGATAGCGAAATGCTGGAAAAGTTTCTTCGTAATGTAAAATCAGTTAACACCAGAAACGATGTGGCAGCTTTCCACATTATTGTTTTCCCGCCATCAACAGAGAGACTTTTGGCATTTCTTGCACTAGTGCCAAAAGTATTGGAAAATGCTGGCTTCAAAGTGGAAATGGCGTACACACATTTGGACAAAAATTATACAAAGAGCCGAGGTATTTGTAATTTCATCAATAATAAAAACTAGTACTAACACTCTCTCTTTTCCTTTTCGTAAGTCTGATTTGTTGGGGTCGAAAGCTGTACATTCCATGTGGTGGACTCTGGTCATACTCTGGTCATGCCCAAATATGAGAGATTCCATTTTATAAATGACTTTGATAAAAGCATCACTTCGAGAGGCAAGAAGGAGTCGTGTCTTTCAGTCATTATTATTTACCAAGTCATTTTTTCTTTCTTTCTTTCTTTTTTTTTCACAGATTCTAATAAGCTGACAGAAAACATGTTACCATTTATCGTGGGGCACTGCGGGGAATATATGCTTCCCACAAGTGTCAGTAACACGTTTCATTTCCCACAGCAAAATAAAGCGTCCAAACGTCACGACGGTGAAATTTCATTCAGAAGGGAAAAGCCCGTCGGTTTGTTCAAATCACTGGTGCGGACATATGGATTCGAAGATTGCTGGATCTTGGATCTTTGTAGTGGCGCAGGTACTACACCGATTTGAGTATTTACTAGAACGTTCATCTGATGGGCATGTTAGCTTTTTAAATGTCTGTTGCGTTTCATAAGAAAATTTTCAAGACATATATTAGCATGTGCTCAACTCTCTATCCAGGCAAAACAGGCCCTTTCCTCCTACCCTAGGTAATTTAATTTAATTCACTAAAATTAAAAATTAAACCAAAGTCTATACCTTTTCATTCTATACCGTACAAACGCTGATGAATTCTTAAACGAACAACTAATCATTTAAAAATCCATTAATATACAATTAATAACAAAATGAAGGTAAGTAGTTTAAAATACCAAAAACATTTTTGTTCAATACTCTACTAGGGTCAGCTGCCGTCGCTTCTTTGGAATTAGGAGTGTACAACTGTATTGTTGTGGAAAAAGAAGAAGAAAAAAGACGAGCAATAAGAAGACGTCTTGTTAATAAGCAGGGAGAAAACAAGCCCGGACAGTCGTAACTTATTCCTTTGTCGTCCATTTTAGTAAAGTATAGAGGACCCGATTGATTATCCACTATATGAACTCAGACTTAACAGTGATTATATTTTCAGAAATTATCACGTTTAGGATCGCTGTATATTCCAGCTAAAAGTTTTAATTGTGATGTTCGCTCGTTAGCGAATATTTTTAAAATGATTTATTTATCGAAATAATGATAAATGAGAAAAAAGGTTTGAAATTTCTTTTAAAAATCTGATCAGCTATATGTTTGGTGCGTGAGACATTTGAACTCGTATTACGGCTCAATTGTAATATACTGAGAAGATACCGTTAATAAAATTGCCAAACTTAATGCTTTGTCCTTTCTTTTCTTATCATACACAGTAGTTTTTTAGTGCAGAAAAATTTCGTTGTAAATAGCTCCCGGCATTTAGCCTTGGTCGTTTAAATATCGAAGGAAAAATCCACCCGGCGACGCAGTAAGTGTCGATGGAAATTTTCGGCGAAATTTTTTTATCGATGAGTTTTGCTTTTGTCAGCAAAGGTCAGTGGAACTTTTCACCGATATTTTAAATTTATTTGCAAAATATAGGTGGAAATATCCAGCGACATTTTATCTTTTTATAAATATCGATGATATCATGCTTTTTCCAGCAAAACGTCGGTGGAACTTTCCATTGATATTTTACATTTGTTTGCAAAATGTCGATGGAAATTTCCATCGACATATTTTTTATCTATTTGAAGATATCGATGATATTTGCTTTTGCTATCAAAACGTCGGTGAAACTTTTCATTGATATTTTACATCTGTTTGCAAAATGTCGATGGAAATTTCCATGGACATTTTTTATCTATTGAAGATATCGATGATATTTTGCTTTTGTCAGCAAAACGTCGGTGGAAAATTTCAACGATATTTTACATCTATTTGCAAAATGTCGATGGAAATTTCCATCGACATGTTGCTTCTGTCGGTAAATCCCATTACAATTAACGAGGTTTTTAGTCAAATATTTCGGGTTATGAATTTACAAAAAAGGAACAGTTTTTACTCAAACGCTTTACTTCTGGTAAAAGTATGGTCTTTTAAGGTTTTTTTGACAATACCTATGGGAAAGAATGTCAAAATTTGGATTAAGTTAACAGATTACACCGACATATGTCAAAGTGTGGTAAAATTAAACACAAATAGGGCAAAAATCGCAATGCAGAAACACAAAAATAGGAATTTGGTCAAAAATAAATTAAAAACGGCAATATTTGGCAGATTTCCACTATTTTAGAATATCACCTTTGGTTTTAGAACGTGTTTTGTGTCTGATTTTTTTGGGAGCCCTAAGAGAATTTCCCAACCTAGAATCATTAGAAGTTCCTGTCTAAAATAAACCATCTGCGTGCAAAGTATACACTTCATTTTTATGCCAAATAAAAACATTATAAGCTGCATTCTACTGGCTTAAGATCATTCGCGTAGACAGGACTGCCATTTGAAATCGTAATCGTCCTTTATTAATTTTATGCTATAAGATAGCTGCTTAGTTTTTTAGCCGTATGGTTGTTATAGGGAGCTATTAATACCATATTTGTAAGCTTCAAAGTTAATGTGTTCTTCATCTCCTTTTTGGTATATTTGTTGTTTCTATTAGAACAATTTTCATTTCCGTAACTTATACCTCTCGTATCGTCGTTGGCAAAACTTGACATGAATATTAGTTGCGGCTTCAACGAACGACTGAACAGTACGGCATCCATCGTTCTCTCATTGTGGTTCGCCTCCTCTGGTTTAGCAGCTGTCATTGGAAATGCAGTGGTACTGTGGTTATTCTACAAAAACCAGTCTTTACGAACAATTTCAAACCGATTTTTAGTCTCTTTGTGTGTGGCAGACTTCTTAGCAGGGCTTGTGGTGCACCCTATGTTTATAACTACCAGAGTTTTCGCTCAGCCACAAAGAGGTAACATCTTGCTAGACGTTATTCACATGGTGTGGATTCACTCAACTGCCGCCACAGTATTTAACTTATCTTGTGTTTCTGTTGACCGATTTATTGCCATTCGCTTTCCTTTTCGTTATCAGGACATTATAACCAAGCAAAGATGTTGCGCAGCGATTATAATAGTGTGGTTAATCTCACTGTTTCTTCCTTTCTCCTGGATTTTGCTAAATGCGACCACCGTAGAAGAATTCTGGTTTTCTTTATCATTTATATTTTTTAAACTTCCAATAACTGTTGTCACTTTGTGCTATATTTGGATTTTCACAGTCGCCAGGAAACAAGCTAGCAGAATAAAAAGGGAAAATCTTCAAAACTCGAACGAAATGAACACTCCTGTTCGTGTTATAAAAAATTACAAAGCTATCAAAACCATTGGTTTTGTGTTGGGTGTTTTTATTGTTTCATGGATGCCTTCTTTAGTGGTTTCAGTTGTTGATTATGTTACAGCAAATGACAAATGTTTTAAAGATAAACTGCTTTACGTTGTGTGGCCCTGGATTGAGGCAGTGGGTTTGACATCATCAGCGATCAACCCGTGGATATACTACTTCCGCAATGAAGAGTTTCGCGAAGCCTTGCGCCGCTGCTTCCATTGGTTTCCTTTGAACGTTACACCAGAATTTCCGTTAGAACGAAACCGGAATCAGAGAATGTGAGGTCAGAGGGGCAGCATTGCTCTGAATATCTTTGAAGACACAAATCAAACTGTAGTCATCATCGCCGGGTCAGGATGTATACACTCGCTAACTTTCCATCTCTATAACAGGATGATTTTGAAACTTTTAAGGACATTTAAAATCATTTTATCTTTTTCAGTTTGTTATTATTTTGCTGCACAATAAGTTAAAATAACTTTACAAATATCAAATCAAAGAGGCAAGAAAGCCCACGGAAACTAACAGGCTTATGTGAAGGACTGACCTGACCTCTGGAGTGATCCAAGACTCACTGGCCGGACGGTTTCATCTAACTATGTACATAAATAAATGTTTTCTAACTCACAAAAATGGTCATTATGTAGCATAAAAAAATCAAAAATATCAAGCTCTTTCTTGTGTAAAAAGCTCAGCTTAAGACTCATTAAAGTTTGGTTCAGTGTAACAATTACAGTATTAGTTTGTGAAGAACTGGGTTGCGTAAGCGCCAAACGAAACACATCAAGTATAAAGGTAACTTAATGAAGCACCTTGACGGGTTATTTTACAAGGCTGACGTCCGAGGAAGTAGCCTTTCTCTCAGTAGCGTGACCTGTGATTCTTTCTTTTCTCTCTCTGTAGCTCGATCTATGACAACCCAGTCAGTCAGTTCTTAGCTACTCTATCAATGTTGACAAGCCCCAAGAACTCCTAAGCGGCTGCCTCCGGCTGCTAACGCTTGAGCTCAATCTCCTGTTTCTTTTAGTTTTCTTCACGGTCTAAAACGCACTAAAGAGCCTTGGTCGAGCCTCTTCTTTATCGCCAAGGCCCCGCGTTTTCAAAAGATGAATGAGACACTGCATAAATTATCATGAATTATATTGATCATCAGGGAATGGGAACAAAACAATCCAATGCGATAGTGAAGAGCGAGGATCGTCCTGAGAGAATTCAAAGGTAGCTTAAGCAAACCACAAGGAAAATTAAACATCAACGAGAACGTCACCGAACAGAAGATTAAATGAGCAGAACAATATGTAAATGGCTATGCTATGCGCGTGCGTTTTGTATCTTGGTACATTTCTTAGCTTTCCATCTGCGAATCGACAACGTGGAATGACTTACTTCTGTGTATTTTGAATAGCTGAGCCAGGGCGGCTAATTTTTCGCATCTTCTTTTGGAATCGAAAGCTGCTGTTACTTATTTAACCAGAGCCGGTGTTTAGACCAATAGGTCTACTGAACAGATTTCAATCCATCATTTACTATACAAGGCGTCGTCCTCGACGTCGCCGTCATCATTGCTAAAGGTTCCTAATGAGGCATCCTCGTTTCCAGGGTGTTTTCCCCTGGGAACGAGGTTGCTTATAAGGACCGAGGGAAGCAGCTATAACAAAAGACCAATGGTATTGAGCTTCATTAATAAAAGATTTCTTACAGTACTGAAAATAAAATGGAGAAAAAAATCCTATAACACGGACAGAAATGATACCTTAAGTTCAACGGCGCAATTCTGATTAGAGCTGGCGTTTATTTGTTTGTTTGTTGTTGTTGTTGTTGTTGTTGTTGGTTTTTTTTTTTTTTTTTGACGTTTTAAATTCGCTAATTTATTTCACTCACTTATTTATCGTTTTCATTTTTCTCTAATTTTGTCTCCTTATTGTATCTACACCCTTAAGCCTTACTGCCAACCAACTTCTTTATGTAAATACTATTTCATTTCACTCCGTTCAATTAGCTTTTAAGTTATTCTGGCTGAATTTGCCTAATTTTCTGTTTTAATTTTCTTTTTTTTTTTTGTAACCAAGAGTTTTCTTTTTATTTTGGTAATAAAGTGTGTTGTTTCGTATAATATAAACACTTCCGTGTTCTTAGGCCATCGTAGCTTGATTAAGAATGTAATGCAAACAAAGGTTGTTTGTTTAAAAGAGTAAATTATAAAACTACAAGAAAACCACACAGGATCATTCGGGACAGTGTCTGGTCGAATATTTGACAGTCAATAAAACGATCTGATTGGTTTATATTTTAGTTATTGGCCCTCCGAAGTAACTTAGTCCATCATATTATTAACAGTTACTGGACGAGGTTGGGCAAAATATCGTGATTTGACGCCTACTGCCAAATCACGATATTTTGCGAGAGCCGAGTTCGTAAATATATTTTATCATTCGATCACGAAGTTTGTTTTCGTATTTAAATCACTCTCTGACAGCTCAGTGATCTGCCATTCTGAACGCAAGAACCTGGTTACAATTACGCATGAGCAGAATATTATTTGCAACATGGACGGTATTAAGCAATAGCGGACCATTATTTGTAGGCAGTCATTTGCAGGTCGCGTAGTGGGCTCTCAGCCAGTGAAAAGGAAGAGAAAATGCGTCGAATGATAATTAACAACTAGACCCTTCGTTCGCAAGGGCTACGGGTCAATAGCGCATGATATATAATCAAATGCCAGGTGTTGGGAAATTTTATCTAGCAATTATAACCCACTAAATGGTGATGTGATCAAGACAATGATTCAGAAAATAAACTACGGCACGACTTCTTAAACTGAGCCAATCGGGAGAAAGTTGAAAACAATGGATGGTGATTATTTTCGTTAACAGACCAATGATTCTACAGGTTCCATGCGATAGCTCCAGAAATTGCTTTCTAAAAATAATCAGCAAGCTTTTTGGGGGGTTTACTAAGTTTAAAAAAAAAGCACATTGAATATTTTTTTTTTTCTCAGTAACAGCGATGTAGAAAAAAATGGCAAACTTAGTCAGATTCTTTAGAATTATTCTCTGAATGTTATTATTTTAGTTAACTTATCAAACATGAATGTGAGCTGCCTCAACGAGCGACTGAGCAATGCTTCATCCATCGTTCTCTCATTGTGGTTCGCCTCCTCTGGTTTAGCAGCTGTCATTGGAAATGCAGTGGTGCTGTGGTTGTTCTACAAAAACGAGTCTTTACGAACAATTTCAAACCGATTTTTAGCCTCGTTGTGCGTAGCAGACTTTCTAGTAGGGCTTGTTATAGACCCTGTCTGGATAGCCATACGATTTTCCACTCAACCTCCAAGAACTCACATTTTGAAACAAGTTATAAACTTGCTATGGATTCACACAACTGCCGCCACAGTATTTAACTTATGTTGTGTTTCTGTTGACCGATTTATTGCCATTCGCTTTCCTTTTCGTTATCAGAACATTATAACCAAGAAAAGATGTTACGCAGTGATTATGATGGTGTGGTTGATCTCATTGTTTCTTCCTTGCTCCAGGATTTTGGTAGATAATCAGACCAACGTTGAAAAACTGTGGTTTTCCTTAACATTTATAGTTTTCGTTCTTCCATTAACTGTTGTCACTTTGTGCTATTTCTGGATTTTTGAAGCCGCTAAAAAACAATCTAGAAGAATACGAAGGGAAAGTCATCAAAACTCCAACGAAAACAATATTCCACAAAACACACAAAATTACAAAGCCATCAAAACTACTGGTTTTGTATTGGGTATTTTTATCGTTTCATGGATGCCTTCTTTAGTGGTTTCAGTTGTGGATTATGTGACAGCAGGCGACAAGTGCGTTGATCATAAACTGGCCTATGTTGTGTGGCCCTGGATCGAGGCAATCGCGCTTACATCATCAGCGATCAACCCGTGGATTTACTGTTTCCGAAATGGAGAGTTTCGAGATACATTACGCCTCAATTGTCATCTGTGTTCATGTCTTAACTCAAGGGATCCAGCAGATCGCGGTCTGGAATCAAATATACGAATGCTGTGGTTTCTGCAGTGATTTGAGGCTTTTTAGAAAGCGGTGTCGCCATCTCACATGAGCTAGCTCGCGTCGTGCCACACCAAACCGATAACTTTACATAATTGAATCTCCTACATAAAGCTCCGGTCCTTTTACATTAAATAGCTCGTACAGGTGATCTAGTGTACAGTTAAAGTTTTCTGAACTGATTCGGAGTTGTAGTAATGAACTTGGACCTTTCAAGCTAACAGCAGAATGCTTGGTTAGTTTTGATACCCAAGAATTTCATACTAGAGCAATGTTCGTTATCTGCTGAGTTTTCTTTCCTTTTTCATGAAAATACAAGTATAAAGCAAGACTACAAAAATTACTCCAAATACTAGCATCATCCCTATAAGCAAGACAAAACCATTAAACTGTGTAGCATTTCTAAGGGGCTAAAGGGTAGCCCAGGAGCAGTACCAGTTGTCGCTAGATTTGTCTTGATACAAATGCAGTACTGATTGCACGACACACAGGTATTCCTATGCCAAGGTTTAAAGGTTTGAAAGTTATAAATGCAATCTTACATCGTTGATCACTCCTTCAATAAAACGCCATATGTTTATAAACATTCTGTCCTTGAAATCCGGAACGATAGCATTTATTTTACTTTGTTTTTTAGTTTTTGTTGACGTTGTGTTTTTTTAAAAGGCTGGACAACTGACAACTGACAACTAAAATGACAACTGACAATGGACAACTGACATGAACAGTTTTTCACTCATCCTAAAAATTGAATACAGACTCTTTCACTGTCTGTAAGGCATCATGGAAGGTATTACTTAGCCTGCATCCAATCAAAGAAAGGCTGAGTTAATTGATTCCCAACTTCATCTGTACCCATCTTCTTTTAAACTCTAGTTCTTGATGAATTGTTACTATTCAGATTAAGGGCCCATTAACCGATTCATGCGCGCGCTCGCGCGCGTTGCTAAGGAGGTGAAATTTCACTTCCGGTCACTTACGTCAGCCTGAGCACGGAAAATAAAAACAACTCAAAAAGTTGCAAAGTCGCATACATTTTAGATGTTTTTCTTTGTGTTTCGCAAAATGCAAAGTAAAAAAAGTACAAGCAAAGACAAATTAAGAGAAAGACCGTATAACAAGAGCAATAGAAAGAGAAAAACTAACTCCGTGTGGCTTTGTTTGATCTTACCGAAGTGCGCTGGTAGTGTAAATTGCGCGCGCGCTGATAGGGTAACTTCCAATAGATATCGGGCGCACTTCCGGTTTTTTTAAATGCTAAAGGAAATACGGGTTTTCATAAAATCCAGCCTTTTTCGACGAATTCCGATTAAAGCCAACGTTGGCAACATAGCTATGCATTCCTTTTTCGGAATCATGCTTTTTTCCGAAAATTACGAATTTTTCAATATTTTGAAATGCTCTCAAAATCTGACTTTTTAGAAATGAAACAAAATCGATGCATAGCGTAATGAGGATTTAAATTAGAATATTAAATGAATGAAAAAAATTCCGAGAAAGTAATTTGCCTGGGAGCCTTTGCATTTTTTCTTTATTAGTCACATGACCATGGACGTGGCCTGATGACGTCATCACTAGTGTTACTGATCATGAAAAAGTTGAAACACATGAAATAACTCTGAACTAACTAAAAATGACGAGGTTATATGAGACTAAATTTTCCTTAGCAACGACTCGAAAAGATTTTTTTATGCAAAATAAAAACATCCAATTAGCTGCATTCTACTGGCTTAAGATCATTCGTGTAGACAGGACTACCATTTGAAATAGTAATCTTCATTTATTAATTGTATGCTATAGATAGCTGCTTATTTAGCCGTATGTTTGTTATAGGGAGCTATTAATAACATTTTTGGAAGCCCTAAAAGAATTTCTTAACCTAGAATCATTAGAAGTTCCTGTCTAAAATAAGCCATCTGCGTGCAAAGTATACATTTCATTTTTATACGAAATAAATGCATACGATTAGCTGCATTCTACTGGCTTAAGATCATTCGTACAGAAAGGTCTAGCACTTGAACTCCGAACACCTTCCATTTAAGTTACACTTGTCTTGTCGTCGTTAGCAAACTTAACAGTAACATGAATGTTAGCGGCTGTTTCAACGAGCGACTGAGTAGTGCGGCATCCATCGTTCTGTCACTGTGGTTCACCTCCTCTGGTTTAGCAGCTGTCATAGGAAATGCAGTGGTGCTGTGGTTGTTCTGCAAAACGAGTCTTTACGAACAATTTCAAACCGGTTTTTAGCCTCGTTGTGCGTAGCAGACTTTCTAGTAGGGCTTGTTATAGACCCTGTCTGGATAGCCATATGATTTGCCACTCAGCCTCAAAGAGCTCACATTTTGAAACAAGTTATAAACTTGCTGTGGATTCACAAAACTGCTGCTACAGTCTTCAACTTATGTTGTGTTTCTGTTGACCGATTTATTGCCATTCGCTTTCCTTTTCGTTATCAAGACATCATAACCAAGAAAAGATGTTACGCAGTGATTATAATGGTGTGGTTGATCTCACTGTTTCTTCCTTGCTCCAGGATTTTGGTAGATAATCAGACCAATGTTGCGGAAAAACTGTGGTTTTCCTTAACATTTATAGTTTTCGTTCTTCCATTAACTGTTGTCACTTTGTGCTATTTCTGGATTTTTAAAGCCGCTAAAAAACAATCTAGAAGAAGGGAAAGTCATCACAACTTCGACGAAAACAATACCCCACAAAACACCCAAAATTACAAAGCTATCAAAACCATTGGTTTTGTGTTGGGTGGTTTTATTGTTTCATGGATGCCTTCTTTAGTGATTTCAGTTGTGGATTATGTGACAGCGGGCGACAAGTGCGTTGATCATAAACTGGCCTATGTTGTGTGGCCCTGGATTGAGGCAATCGCGTTGACATCATCAGCGATCAACCCGTAGATTTACTGTTTCCGAAATGGAGAGTTTCGAGATACATTACGCCTCAATTGTCATCTGTGTTCATGTCTTAACTCAAAAGATCCAGCAGATCGTGGTCTGGAACTGAATTAAATACGAATAAACATTCTAGCTCTGGGGTTCATCCTAGCCAGACATTGTGTACCTCAAACTGCCGCTTATAAGCCCTGGGTTTATACAACTTAGTAAAAGTTTTTAGATGGGCTTCTAAACGGAGGGGTTATATCCAAGGAGACTTATAACAGGGATATTAAAAAAAACATTTCGAAACGAGCTATTGCTGCACATGTTGATCGAAATAGATCAGTTTCATTTACTGGTAATTATGCTTTAAAACGTCATAATGATACGAATTGAAAACAAGGAAGGCTAGATGCTAGAAGAGGGCTTGTATCCGGGGGGCCTTATAACCGGATGCATTTTTTAGTTTACAGATAAATGGTCCTATAACCGGTATGAGTTACAGGTTCCGGTATAAGTTCCGGGTACTTGTATTTAGAGTCAGGGAAAATTCGCCTCAGTTAAAACGCCTGTCTCTCAATCTCTGGCACAGGATTCAAACGATATAACACTTCTCGTATGTAAATTAAATAAATGATTCATTTCAAAATCCAGCTATATTTTAATGACTTGTGTTGTATGCTAATGTTCTTGAAATAAGAAGGAACTTTTGTTTGATTTACGTGGGGTACAAGAAACTTGCAAGAAGATTTTATCATGTCTTTTTTTTTTAATTAATTAAAAAGCACCTCTCGCAATTATTAGAACGACAAACACGAAAAAAAACATTCATGAACTGTCCATATTCCACAATTCAGATCACTCAGGGGGCCAAAACGTTTATCCCTGAATTTTTTCCAGATAATTAATTTGCCATGCATTTACATTTTCTGTGATAAGCCGACCAGTCAAATTTTTAGCCTTGCCATCCAATTGACTAAAGAACGGGCCTCATTTTCCATTCATCGAAATGGGTAATAGTTCCGCGAATGAGAAGTTAAATGATTTCTTTTAGAAATAATACCAAACGTTGTCGGTTAAAGAAATAATTTTTAGGTTAAATACGTGATTTAATTAACTGACTCACTTCTTGAATAAAACCAGAAGGCTGGAATTTCTATAAAACACCTTGTTTTAACCAGCCCCGTCAGTAAGATTCATATTCACACAAAACCGTTCATTTTTCGTCTCATTTTGATTTAAAGTTTTGGCTTCGTTTTCACTTATTTCCAGTGGAACAACCTAGCAGCCAGATCTTGCCTTTCCGAACCAACTTTAGCAAGTCCAGAATTAAATGACGTCACCCATTCCCAGACTTCGGTCGTGTTCTATTGGGATCAACCGTTTCAACCGCAACCGGTTTGGGATACGGTCAACGTTTCTCGATAGAATATTTTTCCAACCGTTTTCGGTTCAAACGCGGTAACTCCTGGGAATACTCGCTACGCAAGCTACAATCACGCGACATAATCACGCAAATGCTTTTTCGACAGTTTCAACAGTGGTTTGAGGCCGGTTGCAAAAGTTGTTCAACCAAACCCGGCCACCAAAAACGGCTTTGCCCCAAATAGAACGCGAAAAAAGCCAACCAACCCAACTAACCAGAAACGGTTGATCCTAAAAGAACACAACCTTCAACTGGTTCTTCGTGTGCTGTCACAAGAGCAAAAGTCCATTCTTTGGACTACATAGCCTGCGAACAGGCTCCCGGCGAGGACGGAAAAAAATTTCAGAGAGCGCGAAACAGATGAATTCGGAGAGCAAAGCGATCGGGGCGGGGACAGGGCTCACCGGGAGTCTGTTCGCAGGCTATGGACTACGCTGACGTGCATCACCAGTCCCCTGATCACGTGAGAATTCGTCAGAACCTCGATCACAAAGAGAGAGGTTTTCGCACTTCGCCTACGACTGCAAAAAATCAGTATGTCTGATTCCCCTAAAAATACTCAACCGGTGAGCTTTAGCTGTAAGACCATTGTTTCGTACCGTGTGGGTAATAAAAATAACGTTTTCGGTTTGAACGCGGCGCCTACATACAAAATAAAACTTTTGGGTCTCTTCCAGACCTCACTTTTTAGACAAAAATGCATCCAGTCAAAATTTTGCGACTTTTTCATGTTAAATTTTATGGTATCAGCTTGTACTAGCTTAATTCGTACCTCACAGAATGTCTCCCCAAATTTTACTTATATTATATTTGATGCTCTTTGGCCGATCCTGTCAACCATCATAAAGTGATGGTCAGTTCCGTAGATATTATGAAATACCTTAAAACCTGATCAAATCTCAGAATAGCTGATTATATTAACCTGTGAATTGTAAAAAACTGTTTCACTTAAGCCGCCGACAAGTTATTTCACAGTTGTAGCCAAATGCCAGGTGTTTCGAGTTTTTATTCAGCCAGCATCATGAAACAGCCGCAGATATAAATCAAAATGCGACTATTTGAGTCGAGTCACTTCAAATCAGTGAAGTCGACCAATTATATCGTTAATTCAGAACAATGGACGGGGATGCTTTTCCTAGACAGGCCAATGGCTTTAAAGAAACTGCTTTCTATAGAACAACAAGTCGTGTCAGTGTTATAATTGTTTGTTCACCTTATGGAAAACGAATATTTCTATCTTACATTTAAATCTTTCTGTAGGAGTGGCGTTCGTACCATTGACAAACTTCGACTACTTCTGGCTTTTCTTTGTCGCGGACTAACTCAACATGAACATCAGCTGTCTTAACGAGGGACTGAGCATTGCGGCATCCAGCATTCTCTCACTATGGTTCTTCTTGTCTGGTTTGGCAGCTGTCATTGGAAATGCAGTGGTGCTGTGGTTATTTTACAAAAACAAGTCTTTAAGAACAACCTCAAACCGATTTTTAGCCTCGTTGTGTTTAGCAGGCTTTCTAGTGGGACTTGTTATAGACCCTGTCTGGATAGCCATACGATTTGCCACTCAGCCTCAAAGAGCTCACATTTTAAAGCAAGTTATAAACTTGCTGTGGATTCACTCAACTGCCGTCACAGTATTTAACTTATGTTGTGTTTCGGTTGACCGATTTATTGCCATTCGCTTTCCTTTTCGTTATCAGAACATCATAACCAAGCAAAGATGTTACGCAGTGATTATAATGGTGTGGTTGATCTCACTGTTTCTTCCTTTCTCCAGGACTTTGGTAGGTAATCGGACCAAGGTTGAAAGCCTGTGGTTTTCTTTAACATTTATTACTTTCGTACTTCCAATAACTGTTGTCACTTTGTGCTATTTTTCCATTTTTAAAGCCGCCAGAAAACAAGCTAGCACAATAAAAAGCGGGGGAAATCATCAAAACTCCAACGAAAAGAACGCTCCTGCTTGTGCTATGCAAAATTACAAAGCTATTAAAACCATTGGTATAGTGTTGGGTGTTTTTATTGTTTCATGGATGCCTTCTATAGTGGTTTCAATTGTGGATTATGTTACAGCAAGTGACAAGTGCGTTGATCATAAACTGGCGTATGTTGTGTGGCCCTGGATTGAGGCAATCGCGTTTACATCATCGACGATCAACCCGTGGATTTACTGTTTCCGAAATGGAGAGTTTCGAAATTCTTTACGCCTCAATTGTCATCGCTGTTCATGTCTTCACTCAAGAGATCCAGCAGATCTCAGTCTGAAATCAGATACGAGTAAAATTTCTTGCGCTAGGGTCCATGCTAGCCAGGAATTATATGCGAGACAAAGTTCTGATACTTTAATGTATTTGGTGTCTATAGGTTAAATGGGAAGATTCGTCTTAGTTAGAAAAAAAAAATTCCTGTCTCTTAATTTCCGGCACAGGATTCAAACGATTTTGTACGTCTTGTATGTAAATTAAATAAATGATTCATTTCAATTCTCTTCCTCTAAAACTAGCATGTTTTAATGACATATGTTGTACGTTGATGTCGGTTGAAATAACAACGAAGTTCTAGCTGAGTTAGGTGGGTACAAGATGCTCGCACAAAGATTATGTTTCTCTGACCAATTTATGCAAAGACATCGCTCGCAATTATTATCAAGACAAACGCGAGGAAACAGTTTTCATCCTAACAGCAAATTGTTTTCTTTTCTACAATGTTTTTGAAACGTAATTAGGCGAAAATCATTTCCATAATAGCGAGTTTTAATAAGCTTTGCACTGCAATTTTGAGTTTTGACCGCCAGGAATTGCCCTAAATTAAAATAGAAATCTGAGTTATTCCACATTGTGTTTGTTATGTGCAGATTAATTGAAAGATTCATTTCGTTTCAAATCCTTGTCAAGTTACCTATTCTCTCGATGACATGCGATGTACACACAGTCGTATAGAGCGTTTGTCTTAACATCAAAACCAAAGTAATTGCTCTATCCAATCACAAAGGACACAGACAATACAGTGAACCAATCAAAGCTCAAACTAATTACATGTAGCTGACGCAAAGCGCGGGAAAATGTGCGCGAACGAGTCACCGTTGGTTTTGGTTTTACTTCTGATTAGATGAAAAAGTGGCGCAAGTTTTTTTAAGCTGGTCGTCATAGTAAGATATTTCAGAACAACAAGATAAGGTGTTTCAATACAATGAGCTTCAACAAATAAATCAGAATGTTCCTCTTTACAGAGCTAAACCCAAACATATAAAATTAACTCTTTACTCTCAGGATACGCCCTTGACTTCCATATCCTGTATATCAAGTTCAATATTTTAAAGTAATATAATATAAATGTAAATAAAAGAGAAAGGTTAAACCTCTTGTCGAAAAATTTAAGAACAGAAAATGGATGTAATTTTGTATCAGTGTCAGATTACTTAACTTGACTTTAATTTATTTGTTATCTTAGCTCTAGTTAATGAAAGAAGAAACATACATATTGTCACATATATTTACATGGAAGGTGAAAGAAAACTACAATGTAGACAATAGATCAGATAATATGTTATGCGGCTCACATTTATTTACACGAGCTTAGAGAGTCTGGTGTTTCAATTTTTATCAAGAGGTGACGAGAAAAACTGTTTCTTATTCCAAGTCTGGTTCACTGGTCGTTTGAGACGATTACAACTTTACAGCGTGTGACAAACTTACCGTAAGTTTATGGCACGAATTTCTGTCTTGCAGTAAAATTCTGCTGCAATCGGCTTGCTAGCCCGGTTGCCTAACGGTTCGAGATCGCTTACCCACTCTTACCAGGGAGTTTAAGAAAACTTCGAGAGTAACGGCAACGGACACGTCGCTAAACAAAAGGTTTAATAAACAAGACAATGGCTGTGCATTATAATTCTTGGTACATTTCTTTGCAGGCCTCAGCAAAACAGCAAAGTGAACTGACCAAATTCTGCGTTGTGTGGAGAACGTGAACGACGACGGATATTTTTTAAGTTTCTATTCCAAATTTACCGCTGTGTTTCAGATTCAATTTCGTGATAGTTTTGACAGTGAGAAACAAACAAAACAACTTAAGCAATATCGAGAGTTTCGAAGGTAAAATCGTGTAAAATATAAATTCATCCCCAGTTTATCGACGTTGTCCGCGGCGTCGACGTCTTGGTCACTTAAACTCCCTACTCCCTCTTCGTGCGCGACTTCGGACCGTCTGAGTCTCTAAGATTTGCTGACGATTGTGTTGTATGGCAAATAAAATATCCCAGGATTTTAGACTTGTTTTAGGAAGCAACGAGGGTCGTTTTCTCAACTGACCAAGTTTCTGATGAAAGTTGTTTGCTCGACGTTTGCATGACGCGAGCAGCACTCGCTTCCAAAGTCCTATACCACAACCTTCTGCTGTCTTAATCGATCAGGAACCCAATAAACCCCTTTCAGAACCATCTTGTAATCCTACCACTAAGTCCGTAGCTCTCCTGCCCTATGTGTGCTGAAGATATTGCTCCTTATACTGGTTTAGTTTATTTTGGTTCTTTTATTTCGAGAATTTTTCAGTGTGTATCGTATCGGTTTCAATTGAATTGTGCTCAGCACAATCTGGTCCACATTTTAATTTTGTTTGACATGCTAGAGTCCACATTGGCCTTCACGTTGATGTATTCAGTGTTATTATGTTTTAGTAAATCTTTATACTTGAGGGAATGCAGAAGTCACTGTATATAAAATTAATTGTTAAAATCTTTATTGAGCAAACTTGCGCGAACACCTTATCCCGAAAGCTTCTGTACATGTGATACAGCTTAAAACATTAAATTAGAAGCTAAAATAGATTGACACGATTTCAAATGAAATTAATCTTTTGAGGTAATCGATAAATGAGAGATGCACTCGAATATAATCTGGCTATCTAATTTCCTGGTGTTTATATTTGTAGTTTTAGATAGGTATTCATTTGATATGGTAGGTTCACATCGGCCCTTTCGCTGCCTTTGCTCAAACCTACATATCAAATAAATAACAAGTAAATGTCTTGGACCAACTAATCCCGCTCTTTACTTCTTGTTATAAATTGCTCTGGTCTAACGAAGAGAATAACTAGAGGGTGGCAAAGGGTTTTTGCGTTACGCGTGATCGCCCCAAAATTAGCAGCGTGATGCGTGATTGAGACCAAATTAGCCGCGTGACACGGAACAGGACATCATAACGTGATGCGTCATTTGCTATTTTACAAGTAGGTGATGCGTGATTTACCAATTATATTTCCGTGATAAGTGAACGTTCTTTCAACTAGAAGGATAGTATTCATTCAAAGTAAATAGTAAATAGAGTCTTAAAAAAATCATCAAATCGTGGCAGACGTGACACCATTTTCTGGTCTTTTTCATTCTTTTGTTGACCTCTGATGTCTTTGATCTTCGTGGATCTCATGGTACTATAGGTCCAAACAATTGTGATACAAGTTATAGGAATAGGTCAACTGAAGGGTCATTGAAAATAGTTAAACTTTGCACAAGGACTATGAGCTTCAGTGTTAGTTTTGTTCATTTTGTCGACCAATCATTTTTTGCAGTGCATCAGACCAAGAGTATATGTAACACACCATATACGAATCCGGCTATCGTATAAAAGGTCTGAACGAATTTCGACCAAAAAGGCTGAAACGATAACACACGTTAGAGTTTGTGTCATTTTATGCCGTTCTGGAAGACAGTTGTGTAAGCAACGAGAGACTACACAAAGGAAACGTTTGTGTGCCACTTAATGAAGTTCGTCATAAAGACCTAACTAAATTCAAAAGCCACGTTATAGCCTTTACACTGAGAGATAACTTGAACGTTGCTGCACAGATCTAGAAAAGGATTTGCAAGTGTAAAGCTTTGACACAAATATTGCCTGTATGTTAGAGCATGGCAAAGATAGCGTAGACGTCTTCTCAATTCGTATACAAGATCTCTGCCAACTTAGCCTGTGAACAAGCTCCCGATTGTGTTATAGGGGAATAATAAAAATGTTTAACAAAACGAGCGGCTTGTCGTTGTACACCTTAGATCTGGATTTCATGAATTTCCTTTAAGGTATGCGAATCACATACCCTGGTATTCGATAATAAATTGTATACCCAAGATCTGGATGTCATGAATTTCCTTTTGGGTATGTGAATCCCACACAGATAGTCTTTTAATAATAAATAACGTTCCAGGTTCCTTGTGATAAATCGGACAGTAAAAGTAAATAAATTAAAACTTTATTTATTCACTAGGAGCCTAGGAAGCTTAGGCCCGGTCGTCCACACTACACCGGAGGAATTTAAAAACACATCAATCACCGGTCGTTTTATATTTTTGTTTGAGGAAATCTCGGTCAGGGAAATTACGTGGTTCTCCTGATCCTATCGTGTTCGAAAAGGTCCGTTTTAAGATGTTTTTCGTCCACACGAAAACTCAAAGCCGGCGTTTTCAAATTCCTCCAGTCTGAAGAACGTTTTCGAAAAGCTGCGTTTTCATAGGTCTGACCGTAGACAGAAAGCTATTATGCGTTTTTAAATCCCTCCGGCGTAGTGTGGACGGAGTCTGGAGCAAACCACGACGTCAATGGGCACCACCAAACAAAAGGTTTAATGAGCAAAACAAAGCGGCTGTATAAGTGTGTTCAGCAAACCTTTGTACATTTCATAGCCGTCCTCTGCAAAACAACAACGCACTGCTAATTTTTCGTGTTTCCATTTAGAATTGAACGCTGTCATTACGTATTTAGCCTGAACGAGGTTTTAGAGCTATAGGCATCCTGGACAAATCCTGGACAAATTCAGTTTTACAAGGCGTTGTCCTCGCCGTCGCCGTCGTCTTTGTCAAGATCCCGGTATTTGCATCTGGGATGCTGGAAGGTCGATACACTTGTTTAACGACTGGGGTCTGTCATCCTAAGTGGCTGCTTGCTTTGCTCATGTTTTATCCCAACACCAGTCGAACACAGATGAGATGAGAGCATCGTGTAAAAACCGTAAAAAATCACATACATTTCAGCTCTTTGCCAAGGTGCTTTTTGATTCAGCGATTATTTAAGTTGTCGAGCGTTTCGGTAGAAAGTTTTTCCCTCCTGCTGAAACAATCTTGTTTACGTTACTTCGCCGATGCCATCTTCTCCCGGCCATTACTACACGGCAATGGTTTGCATCTTCTTCTTCAGTTTAGCTTAAGGCTTTGAACACTTAAAGGCCATCGTCATCAATAACGTCCTTGAACATCGCGAGTTGACTGATATCTTTCCAAACCAAGTAATTATTACAGTATTTCACTTTCCATAGCTTCCAGTTCTCGGGGACCTCGCTACTTATATTGACTTCAAGTCTAACTGTTGCGGAGACAATGACATCTGGTGGAATAACATTGAAAATTGTGATGCTTTAGGCGGCGAGGCACCGGAAGCTGTTTTCGCTCGTAGGCATTCTTAGACGATGGCTGTAACCGTAAGATACACGAGGTGAACGTGTATTTTAATATAAAACTGTATGTAAAGCATAAATTACAAAGCCGTTACAGAACATAAGCGTGCATATAAAGAATGTTGGGCAAATTAACATATTATAGCTTTCTCATTGGCTAACAGCCAAGCCTTTTGTTCTTTCGCTTTATCAGTGCGACACCACCCGGATGGTTGGGCGGTCAGTTAACTCCAGCGCAATGTACATATCTCTCTTAATCTCTCTTAAAACAATACCTCCTGGATATAACGCCATAAATATCCCCCCAATATCCCCTCACAGCCTGCATTTCATTAATCCCCGACATATACCTACACAGCCCGCTTCTCATTAATCCCCTAGTTGAGTACATATACCTACACATCCTACATCTCATTAATCCCTCACATACACCTACACATCCTACATCTCATTAATCCCCCACATACACCTATACATCCTACATCTCATTAATCCCCCACATATACCTACAAAGCCTACATCTCATTAATCCCCCACATATAACTATACGGCCTACATCTCATTTATCCCCCACATATACCTAGACAGCTTTCATCGTATTAATTCCCAACATATACCTACACAACCTACATCTCATTTATCTCCCACATATACCTACACAGCATTCATAGTATTAATTCCCAACATATACAGGTTCACACAACCTACATCTCATGAATCTCTAACATTTACCTTCATAGTTTGCATTTTACTAAATCGTTACTAGAGTCATTACCCATCATATTCAGTGGTTATCAACTCATGTAGAACCAAGTGGTCTTAAGATATATTGGAACAATTAAATTGACTATCGCTATTCAAATTATCCGTCCCCTTGTAGCCTGGGAACAGGCTCCCGTTTGAGTTAATGGGTTTAGTGCGAACTAGCCAAGTGTGGTCTAGGGCCGGGCGAGCGAGGAGAGCCGAGAGCGGAATGGTGAGGAAGGGGAGCGCAATTCGCGGAATTCTTTTTTCCGCGCTTAACGGCTCGCTTCGTTCGCCGGATTTTTTTTTCCGCCCCCGCCGGATTTTTTTTCTGCCCTCGCTGGGAGCCTGTTAGCAAACTAGTTCAATCACCGTGCGTTCAGCCGCTCGAACGGATACCGTAAGGAGCGTTTTCGCGTGAGAGGTCACATATTTGCCAATGCATTGGAATTTTGCACCCTGTGATTACAATCTGACTCCGCTGTAAGTTCTGTCGTAGTTATTGAGTGAAGACGTGGACAATAATGTAAATTGAGGCATAAAGCTTCGAGAAACTCTCCATTTCGGAAACAGTAAATCCACGCGTTGATCGCTGATGATGTAAACGCGATTGCCTCGATCCAGGGCCACACAACATAGGCCAGTCTATGATCAACGCACTTGTCACTTGCTGTAACAAACGATCCACAATCCTCCGTAGGAAAAAAGATGGCGACTGGTACATTTACCCATGGTTCTTAGGGCACGAAAACCTTAACAACGTTCATAAAAACGTGCAGTAGAGCTATAAAATCTTCAAACCTAGGCTACACAATATCCTTAGTACAAGGACAAATACTGTAAAAATTTGGCTTTCTTTGTGTCTTTAGGCTATGTTAGGTTCGCAAGGTATTGTGGTAAAATGTACAGCCGCCATTTTTTTTTTCCTACGGTCGATTGAAACCATTATAGAAGGCATCCATGAAACAATAAAAACACCCAACACAAAACCAATGGTTTTGATAGCTTTACGATTTTGTATAGCTTCAACCAAGAGAAAATTTGCTTTAACTGGAGAACTGTTTTTCTGAGAGGTTTGTAGATTTCCTTTTTTTGTTCTTCTAGCTTTTCTTCTGACGACTTTGAAAATCCAAAAATGAAAAAAAAGCACAAAGTGACAACAGTCATTGGAAGTAGAAAAAATATAAATGATAAAGAAAACCACAAGTTCTCAACGTTCCTGAGATCATCTACCAAAATCCTGGAGTAAAACAGTGAGATTAACCACACCTTTACAATCACCGCGTAATATTTTTTCTTTGTTAAGATGTCCTGATAACGGAAAGGAAAGCGAATGATATTCAATCGGTCAACGGAAACACAACATACGTTAAACACTGTAGCAGCAGTTGTGTGAATCCACAGCAAGTTTATTACTTGCCTCAAAAGATCTAAAAACTGTTGGTCCTTGGTGGCTGAATCCAACATCTGATGGCCATCCAGGTAGGGTCTATAACAAGCCCCACAGTAAAGTGCTCCTCGCCTCCAGGATTTCGCGCGGCCATTTTTTTCTCGCGGTTTTCTTTCGCGTCACGCACTACGGACTAAGCGAAAGAGGGACTACTCGTAGTCTAATGATCGAGTTGCTCCCTGCCTAGGGGTTGATTTAACGATTTCAAAATGAGTTCATACGGAGAATAATTTTCATTCTTCAGATAACGTTTGTCACTAGCTTTATTATTTTTTTTCCATTTTTAAAGAGCCGGAAAACAAGCCAGCAGAATAAAAAGGGAAACTGATCATCAAAACTCCAACGAAAAGAACGTTCCAGTTCGTACTATGCAAAATTACAAAGCTATCATTGGTTTTAAGCTAGATGTTTTTGTTGCTGTTACTTTGTACGGAGCGCTCGATAGACCAGGTATTCGAATGTCGCCATGGATATAGTATAATTGGATGTTTGGCTGGTAGAGGGTTAGGGCAGTGTTTCCACCTCACGACTACACCTTACGCAAATTCCCCTCGAGTTACCAAATTTAAGATGGCAGCCTAATTTGAAAATATGCAATCGCGCGCTCATAATACGCCCGCATGTGTGCGCGGGTGCCTGCGGGTAGGGGTATGAGCATCTTAAGTAGCACAATTTGGGCGCGTTCTCACAGCAAAATACTGACAGTAGGATAAACTTAATGGAGAGAACAACTAGCTTGACATGATTTTCTTGATGATTTATTTTTATTAATGCCAAACTGAACAAGACCGCACTTCAAAATCACATCAAAATTGTGGTCGATCTAGTAGATTGGTATGAGTCGTTCTCGGAGCTCTGACTCTTTCAGTGATATAACCAACAACTACCATGCCATTTCACAGTCCCTGGTTCCCATATGGAACAGGGCTACGTTCGCGTTCTGGTGTAACTTCCACTGAGAAAAACCAAAGAAAACTGCGGCGTAAAGCTTGACGAAACTCGCTATTACGAATGCAGTACACCCAAGGGTTGATCGCTGATGATGTGAGGGCGATTGCCTCAACCCAGGGCCACACAACAGTGTACAGTTTGTGATCCGCACAGGAGTCACTTTCTGCCAAATAATGCACAACAGAAACAACAGAAGAGGGCATCCAAGATGCCAGAAAAACACCCAATACAAAACCAACGGTTTTGATAGCTTTATAATTCTCTACAGCAAGGGTTGATTCGACCCCTGTCTGAGTGACCCGTCTTATTGCTGTAGCTTGTCTTCTAGCCGCTTTATAAATCCAAACATAGCACAAAGTGACAAGTGCTATTGGAATATAAACCATTAGAACTATTAAAAACGGACACAAGTTTTCGACATCTTCAAATATAACCGGAAAAGCTGGAAGAATCAGTGAGGCTAACCAGACTATTATGATCACTGCGTAACATCTTTTCTTGGTTATAATGTCCTGATAACGAAAAGGAAAGCGAATGACAATAAATCGGTCAACGGAAACACAACATAGGTTAAACATTGTAGCAGCAGTTGAGTGAATCCACAGCATTTCCAAAACCTTGATTAAGACTGTAGCTGTTCCTGGCGGCTGAATCCAACATCTGATAACCATCCATACAGGGCTTATGACAAGCCCTATTAAAAAGTCTGCTGCGCACAACGAGGCTAAAAATCGGTTTGAAATTGTTCGTAAAGACTCGTTTTTGTAGAACAACCATAGCACTACTGCATTTCCAATGACAGCTGCTAAACCGGAGGAAGCCAACCACACTGAGAGAACGATGGATGCCGCAAAGCTCAAACTTTCGTCGAAGCAGCTAATATTCATGTTGCTTGATTAGCCCTTTATTTCATCTGCACAAGGTAGACAAAAACTGCTTTGAGAAATTAAGGTTGTCACACCAGTGTCAATAAAAAAACGTTCGTTAGTTATGCAACCATTTTGCATAAAACTAAAACAGTTGTGTACGAAATCGCTGTCACTATAGAACTCGAAATAATTGCCTGCCATGAAGCCCAATACTTTATTAGGCTTTCCTTATTAGGAATGTGTTTTTATAGACGACCTCCTAAGTGTGCTTGCCATTTAGATTCAGACCGCCGTTAGCAAAGATGACTGATATAAGAGACTTTCAAAATGGACACGATCTTCTTGTTTGAAGTTGTCCCCTGATCCTTTTATGTTAATGACATCTTCTGTTCATTCAGCTTTCCCAAATGGTATATTTCTTTGTTTTAGGATAATTAAATAGCCTCCTGCCTGACCAACTTAATTAGCTCGAATTTCAGTCTAGCGTTGGCCCAAGCCTTCATTTTGAGTCTGTACCCTTGCGGAACAAGCATGGTAGTAGTCTGGCCAAGCAGCAGCGCAGTGGGGCTACTGCCACCCTTCTTTGACTAACCCAAAATTGGTGAGGGGCCTACTGAACCCCCATCAAAACTACATATGAATTACCCGGCGGTGTATTTCAGATTGACAGCAATTTAGCATACATTAAAACTGTGCATAACTGTTCAATATTCTTCTCATCCGTCCTTTAAGCTAGGTCCATTTTGGAAACGTCATGTTGCGGCGAAATCTAGCCAGCATATTATTAAAAGCCCTAGCAGCCAACGCGGTAATCATTTGACACGTGACTTAAAGATTGGGCTATACTTTCAATACGGCTATCTCATGAAACATCGAATAGAAGATTTTAGACTACGCAAACAGACCGAATGTTAGTATTGGTGTTCTTTATAATTTAACACATCGGTAGTAAAGAAATGCCAGCCTGTTCCAGGCTCTCTCGGTCAGTGGTGACGATCGAACAGGCGGAGCAAGTGGAGAAGGGCAGGACAACTAACGGGCAAATGGACCGCAAGACAAAAAAGAGATATGCGCATGCGTGCATGGTAACGAAGACAATTCGCAGAATTAAATTACACTCGTGTAACCAAGTTCGCCACTTTTAGTTCTTTCTTGTGGTACGAATGTTGGTGTAAACTGGCCATTTACAGGGTATACCATGAGCTAGTAGAGTGGAATAAATATTGAGACAATGCTCTTAGGACATCGTCCCCGTCTTGTTTCTAAGGGAGTCTATAACAAGATAAAGAAATCCAAGTTTGTATTTTATAAGTGAGGTATTTGTTTTGCTCCTTGTAAGATCGTCTTACCCTAAAATATTACAATTTCGCTCCATCTTTGATTGCGTGGATGAAATTATTCTACACTGATATTAGCAGCTGTATCCAAAACAACGGCTGGGCCTCGGAGTTCTTCACATTACGTCGCGGTGTAAGACAGGGCTGTCCCATTTCTCCATATTTGTTCATTCTATGCGCAGGAATTTTAGGTAGCACAGTAAGAAATGATAAAGAGGTTCATGGAATCACGATCTTGGGAACCGAATGCAAATTTTCGCAATACGCTTAAATGGCTCACAATCCTCATTTTCAAGAACTCTATACTTGTTTGACGCATTTGGCTCTATGTCCGGCTTGAAAGTTAATAACGATAAAACAGAAGCCCTCTGGATCGGCTCATTCAAAAACTCTAACACTATATTATTTTCTAATAAACATATAACATGGGCTAAAGGAAAGGTCTACGCCTTAGGAGTCTGGTTTTCGACTTTAGAAGTGAAACGCTTTTTACGTTAACTTTTTCGAAAAAATCGAGAGAATAAAAAAACATCCTAAAGAGCTAGTCTGCTAGAAGATTAGCTCCTCTAGGTAAAATCACGATCGTAAAATCTTTGGCAGTGTCTCAAATTGTGCATGTTCTATCCTCTCGCTCAATTAATGCACCAGGGTGCACTTAAGGTGGCTGCACACAGTTTTGATACCTGTGTTTCATTCACCTTTTTCTCCAAAACCTTTTATCCCTCGGTCGCCAAAACTAGCAGAAAGCAAGTTAACAACACAAACTTTGGTTTTTTGATGGTTAAGCTGACGTATGTGCCGTTGCCATGGCAACATGAATAAATATAAACAGGCCTTTAAAATCGGTTTTGTTTATTTGTAGAAAAACTAGTCATTAGATTTTCTTTATAATTTGCATGTAACAAGCTTGTAACGATTCTCACAAGTTGACACCATTTTGCTAATAATTTAACAGAGAGATCTTTAATTATCCCTTGTTGAAGGTTCACTGGAATCTCTCAAATTTCCTTTGTTAAAGTTCAATTATTTTCAATACTCCAGTTACTTATTTCCTAAAGTATTTTCGTGCAAAATTTCGTGAAATCCTAATGAGCGGTTCTCGAGAAATAGGCGTATTTCCGAGAGTGCAATTTTTCATTCCACCGCAATTTTTTGACTTACTACGCATGCGCTGCATCTAACTGGGTTCTTTTCGTAACAAAGAAAAAGCTGAGAATTGCTGGGTTCTTTGCATTGCTACCTTTTCTAACATACCTTTGTAACAAAAGACTAAAGCCATCAATACACTGCGTTCAGTTATAGAGAAAAATAGCACAAATAAGGCGAGTATTGAGTAAATTGAATGATCGCCCTATTGACGGCATGTTTGTTTTTTGCAATACTTGTGCGCGCGCTGAATTACATCAGCAAAAGCGCGCGCCAAAACTGTGTTCGGCCACCTTAAAGGATCGTGGTAAATGGAAGCTTTTCGTAGACTTCCACCTCTAGAAGTACGGAGGAAAAGTAGTATTTTTAAGTAACCTTGAACCGCAGGATGTTCCTCAGCTTAATCTAAGAGATCCTTTCTTGACAGAAATTATAGAACACTGGACTAGTTTCAATTACAGAGAGAAAAACCTTGATTTTAACTCTACGGGTATATGGCACAACTCACTGATTAGAATAGATAACCGACCTTTCTTCTATACATCTTGGCTTAAGGCAGGGGTAAAAGAGGTTAGACATCTACTTAAACAAGATCAGACCTAGCAGTACGACCATTTCAATGTAATTTTATTCTCCTATTCTCATTTTGCACGCTTAATTTTCAGATCTACTTTCGTTTTTTCAACGGAAGTCTGTAACTGCTTTTATCTGTTTTGTTTATTTGAATTTAAGCAATGTTTAAAATTATTTAGTCTGATTTCCATATCACTTGGTTTTGGACATAACTGGAACATAATAGCAAGAAATTCGATCGCAGTCAATGAGTGAGGCAGAGAGACACTGGAAAGCATATGTGACTCGCGAGATTGTTCGCCCTCCCCTTGATCCACCGTAACCCTGAGACAAATTGTGCTCGTAGATCGCTCGAAAAATCAACGGGCAAAAGTCAATAACTCAAATAATTAAGCTTAGATGAAACGTTTTTCTGGCTCTTAGGGTACCTTCTTTTAGGTTGATCTTGAGCAGTATCAGTGATCTAAGATCACTCGGATCACGGTGCATCGAACGAACCGATGAATCCGTGACCAGAGTGGATTTATCGGTTCCTTTGATGTACAATGATCTGAGTGATCTTGGATCACTGATCCTGATTCAGATCACTCCATAGGAACGCACCCTAAATTATAACCCTGTTATTACCTAGCGCCTATGGGGTGTACAGGCCCATTTATGGAAGGGGTTGCAACAAATTCCACAAAACAGGAGGTTGGATTCAAACATGGCGCACCATCCAGCTCAAGCAGCACTACAGTGATAGCACTCGGCTTCAGTGACAGCACGTTTGCAGGCACAAACAGTGTGTACTGTGGACCAGCTGCAGGCCAATAACGGCCCAAGTTGAAGCCATTGACAAATGCCTGACCTTTATGCCATCCTGGCAGTTGTAGAAAAGTGTCAAATACGGAGTTGCCATAGGGACTTAGCGGAATTTCGCCATGATAAAAAGAAGGAGCAAAGGTGTCATCTGATGCAGTGAGAACGTTGTTGCTCTCATCTTGAAGATGGGAAGAAGATGTAAGACTTGAAGGTTCTGACACAACATTTCGCAGGCTTATGGGATACATCTGCCAATTCATCAGCAGCGTCCCACCGATTGTCACATTTCCAACAATTCCTTTGGGATCAACCATTCCGGGGCCAGCGTTAACTCTTCCTGTATTTTCAACCAGAATGTCCAGTTGTAAGAAGTGTTCAATGTGAAGCATTACACTCGACTGGCTCCACGTGCGAAACATTGTTGCCTGGCGAACTTTTCCTACATAGACAATGGCCCTGTCACGCACTAAGCTTGCGATGTTCAAGGGAACACTCGACTGTGAAAACGCTTTTGGGATTTGTGTTCTGTAAAGAACAAATCCGTAATTTTGTCCAATCTGCTCCATGGTTAAAGGAAACGATACATTCACAGGGCCATGGGGAGCGGCAAGCTTTGGCACAGCATCAAGGAAGGTCGACATTCGGGTCATCTGAACTTTACCATAGGCAAACTTTGTTGTGTTAGCAGGAATGGGAACTACAGGTATCTTCTCATGTTTGGCAATCGTCTCCAGCAGAATGTGAAATTTCGTTCCGGTGTCCCCAGCCTCCGTTAAGGGCGCATCGTAGTCATAACTTGTAGGTATGGGTTTGTACATAAGCAAATTATCATTGGCACCATTCATAAAGCCAAAGTTCGTTCCACCTTCATACATGTAAATGTTGACGGATGCATTCATGGACAGGATCTTTTCAAGGGATTTTGCGACCAATGCTGCGGCTTTCGTCTGGTGTTTTTTGCCCCAGTGATCAATCCAGCCAGTGTAGAGCTCAGAATTAACCAGAGGTCCCTTAGGAGAAAACTTGCGCATGACTGCAAACGCACTCTCGGGGTCTTTGTCCGGTCCAAAATCAACAGTCGCATAGAGAGAAGGTATTGTGCCGCATGAAAATAAGAACTGCCAGTCACTGTCCACTGTGAAGAGAATCACATCATCTCCCAAATATTTCCGGAATACCTGCTCCAGATGCGTCATGTAATCGTGGTCACAAACAAAGAAGCTGCCGTACTCATTCTCGACTTGGACTGATATGACGGGTCCCCCATTGGCGTACAGCAGTGGTCTCACCTTTGGAAGTACTACGGACATCCACGAGTCTACAGCATCAAGGTATCGCTTGTCCTTGGACGACCTTAGTGAAATAGATGTATCATTCAACAGCCAAGCTGGAAATCCGCCAAAATCCCACTCGGCACAAATGTAAGGACCTGCTCTGACGATCACCAGGAGCCCAAGGCTGTTGGCGAGCTCGATAAAACTCACAAAATCTGCATCTCCCTCAAAGTTGTATTGTCCTTGAACTGGTTCGTGGATATTCCAAGCGATGTAAGTCTGCACAGCGTTCAAACCTCCGGCTTTCATCTTCATGAGCCTGTCTTTCCAATAAAAACGAGGAACTCGAAAATAATGAAGGCTCCCGGAAATGTAACGAAATGGTTCGCCATCTTTTAGGAAACAGTCGTTTTCGTAGTCGATTGTGAAAGACTTTGAGTCACAATTCTGTAAACCAAACTGAACTACCAAGAATAAAAGAAGAAAGCCTCCTAGACCCATTTTCCTGTAGCGTGACTTTATCGTTCGATGCGTGATCTTTGTATCAGATATCACTCTAGCATGATACACTTATGACTCAATTCAAGAGTAGAAATTTAAGATTTCTTGCGCAATGCCGAAAAATCTCTTTGTCAAGCCATTCTATTTAATAGGTTCACTCTAGTAATGTCATACTGTTTAACTGTAGTCGTCAAGTAAAATTATAATAGTAATAAATGGAAGTCTCCTCGATAAGGTCGATCCGCCTACAATAGCAACCAGCTCAAAGACATGCCACTATTGTCAAGTAACAATGTGAAAACACACTGGAAGTGATATTAGCTAAGCAAATAAAATTGAGTTAAACTGAGCTGCATCGCCCAATGGGATAGTCCTGTCCCTTCGTCCGTCGAGGGAAGACCTTCCGTGTGGAAGTGGAGGGGATGTTCATCCGAATTGTATACGTATAAAAAGTGACTTCGTCACGTTTTTTATCGGGAGCCCTCTATTCACACCTGGGTGGGAGGCCGAGTAGGTTAGAGTTAGAGTCCTGAGGTACGGGTTACTGCGGGAATTGCCGTAATCAGTTTAATGCGACCTTACAGAAAATGTTACAAGGAGTGGGTGAGGTGGAGAAGGGGTGTAACTTCCAAGAGACCAGTAAACCACGATTCGAGAAAGGAGTAATACTCTATTTATTTGTTACTGACTTTTAAGTGCCATTCTCAATTGAGGATTTGTTTACAATCCCGGGGTATCCAATCGATGGAAACCAATGATCGGAAATTCAATCGATAAAATTAGTTAATTGGTATCGATTGGTATCGGCCAATCGATGACCAATCGATAACCACACAAAAACCGTTCATCGATTGCTATCGATTGGCTCAGCAACTTCGAACAGACGTCACGCACACTACCTGTCCGATCATCCGCCATTTTTAGGAAGCCCTGGGGACGAAATTGATCAAACAAATTCCGACCCAGTCTTCTCAACGCAAAGAATATACCCCATTGCACTTGTACTCAAATTACCCACTTGCCCATCATTGCCTTTCCGTGTCATAATGTCTACGCAAGACGTCCGAGTAGAGACTTTACTGAATGTAAGGTGCATCGTCAAAGGCTATCATCTTTGCTGTTTTGAGGTGAATGTCGGTGAAGTGTTAACTGCAAACAAGAAGAGGGGATCGAGAAAGGGGAAACGCGTTTAAAGTTAGGGGTGGCGAATGGTCCCTCAAAACCATGGGTCTCGCAACATTTTCGCCGAATTTCACGGGTCTCGCAGTCTCGTTTTTTAGCGGCTATGTGCGTCTCGCAGTCTCGATTTTTCTCACAAAGCTGTCTCGCAATCTCGATTTTTTTAAGGCTAAGAAAGTCACGAAGTACCGATTTGTTTATTTATTTTTTTGAGTAAAGTTAAATGACATCACAACATCTTAGAACCTGAACGTCTTGAGTTCGCATTTAAAACACTTTAAAGTGTCGGTCTCGCAATTGAAGAAATCAACATGTATCGGGCTCGCAAAGAAAAACGCTAATCTTGTCGTCTCGCAAAGTCTCGCAGTTACCATTCGCCACCCCTAAAGTTGTGAACCATCGTGGACAGCTCGGCCACCTAGAGTCCGAGCTTGTGGATCCTCTTTGGCCACTACATGCAGATATTTCTGTGTTGTTCTTCTGTCAACATTAAAATGAAATGTGTTTACAATTACTGCATACAAAGTTGTGTTTTTTATGCGTCGATTCCGGTTCCGTCAATCTGCAACCAATCGATACCAATCGATACCAATTTATCTGGCGATTGGTATTGGTAATCGATACCAATCGATAGCCACACGAATCTTCGCCATCGATTGGTCATCGATTATCAATATCAATCGATTAATTGATATTGATTGGTATCGATTAATATCGATTGTCATCGATTATCGATTCCATCGGTTGGATACCCCGGGTTACAATGTAACGGCTCTGGTCGCGCGGGAACTGTCGCGACTAATCCGAGATTAAGATTTAGAAACCGTTTCTTTTTTTAATTCTTTTTCTTTTATATACTAACAGGATATATTATTAATAAATTGTTTAACTGGACTAAGCTTATAAAAAGCTGCAGGTGACAAAATCCATGATAGCGCTAGAAGCCTATCACTCTCAGATTATCGAAAGTAGTCAAACTAAAATTCTCTTGAAATGGTACGCTAATCACTGAACGAAAGAGAGTGTGTGAACTAGTATTTATGCTTTCAGGAGACTTTCGTTTCGTAATTCTGCCCGAAGGGTCAAAGCGTTAGCAACAGGGAAAGAGGTTAATGGGCAGCGCGAGAACGGACGAACACTTTCTCGCGGTTAAAGCCAAAAGATGTACCCAGCGATTGGTTTTACTGTGTATCAGTTCGTTTTCCATTCAGTATATCGTGTTGCTTATTTATTTCCCGGGTCTTGGTGGTTAAAATTGCTACAATGCATATAGTAATGATACTACTATATTCACAGAAGTCCTTTTAAATGAATTTACTTGTGGAATTATCCCAGAGTTAGATTTACTGAAAACCATGAAGAACCGGACACTCCGTCTTCACTCTTGTGCGTAAAGATGTTATAACCCACCAGGGCTTTTAATGAAATTTAAACGACCTGGACTTTATCCGGACCTATTGCTACTTGGGTGACAGACAAACCCGCGCCTTTTTCACAGGTGCATCGACTTATCCAAGAGTGCGATACTAAGAGCGGCTGCTGTTAGGTGTTCTGTTTTACCAGGTGACAAGTGCAGCCTGGTTTGTCACTCAAAACAGGAAATTTCCATCGAGAGATACCCATTACGTTCATTTGCATAATAAAAATACCTGGAAAGGAACACCGGGTTTTAACTTCCCTTTCTGCTCTAAGCATCAACAAGTGGCTTTGTTGATCACGTTTATTTTGATGCAACAATAACGTTAATTACAATACAAATATTATCTACACTAGTAACATACAATAGCGAAAAAAAAAATGTAACTTACTCTACTTACTTAACACTCATCGATGTCTCATATTGCATGGGTGTTTTTTATTTTTACATCGCATGGAAGTATGACCACAAAATCGCCCCCAAAATACAAAGTTTTCTTTAATATGCTAAAAGCAGAGCCGCAGCTGCTTACAGGCAAATCGGTACGCGCGAAGCACTTCTCGTTAAAAATTTTAAATATATTTATGTATTTCAGGTTTCTGTAAGAGGCTATATGCTTTAAAAAGAAAAAGAATAAGTAAGCACATAAAAAAGTGGCTTTTTTCCTGTTAATGCCTCGATAAGAGTTTCAGTCTGGCTAAGGTCCAGAAAAGACAAGGAAAGGCTCTTAACCAAAGTAAGTTTTCGCAGCTTGTCTTACTAAGTTTTAATTTGATTATGAAAAGCTTTTATTAATAAGAAAAATTTTATCTGAGTGGAAAGTAGGTTTAATCAAGAGAACATAATCCGATTGGGTCCTTAGGATTGTAAGCTGCAATTGATTAACAAATACTAGACATAGGAGCGCCTCATCTTTTTAAATCTTGAGATTAAACTGACTTTTGTATACTCTGAAGTCAAGAGAAAGTCTATCTAAATATGATTAAGTAAACGTTTGGCTCCAAAAATTCATTAGTTCAGTGGAAAAAAAGAATAACTATTCATTTTCAGACTGATCAGTCCAATTATAATTGAACCCCGCTATTTCGAACTCTCAGGGGAAACGAAAAATAGTTCAAAATAGCGGGGGGTTCGAAAAAGCTGTTGGTAAATGGCTGAAAGGCAAATCCAAGGGAATTGTTCTTGAGCTCGAGATAAAAGGAGGATTCGAAATAACCGAGTTCGAATTTAGCGGGGTCCAACTGTATGTGTAAGTGGCACGCAATCTGCAGAAAACTCTGACCTGGGAACATGCGGTTCACGTCTACTTCTGATTTACCTTACCTCCGCTGACAGGGGGAACGCTTTTCATAAACATTGGACTGATATAATATTTTCTCTCTGTGTGTTTGCTTGCTGTCTATCCCGTTTTGAAATTTCGAAATAATGCAATACCACATTGTGTGCTGCGCGCGCGCGGCAACATTGAATGGGCTGAACGCGCGCGTTATCTACCTCTTCCACGTCGGGATAGCTTCTCATGTTTTGACAATTGGCTTTGATTATCTCACTTTTGAGCCCAAGATAGCGCACTATGTGTAACACACTGATCGACGAACCCTGCCATAAGGGCAGTCCATTCAGAAGAGCAGGCGTTGAGACGAAAAAATAGTTTGCGCGTGGCTGAGAGGCAACATCGTGGGTGCCTCGAACGCATGTGCGACAACCTCGTCCCCAGCCTTTTTCAAGAGAAAAGGTCTGGAAACGAGGCCACCGTTCGTGCGGAAATCCTACGAAGCCTACCAGGAAATGAAAGGCAACCGAAACTCAGCAAAGGGCGAGCCCATAATGGAAAAACCTCAACCAACTTTGGCTTTCCAGCTTACAATAAATTCTAAAGGGAAATTCTTGGCCATAACTCAATTTTTTACACAAAACCTGCTTTAAAGCTGCATGTAAATATATTTATATTAAGCTTATATCAAATTCAGAAAAATCCTTTGTTATTTTTGTGATACGTCACACAGAGAACATAAAAAAATCGAATTTGGAAAGTAGGAACACGAGATCTCTCTGAACAGTTTTTGCAATTAAAAAGTCCTGTGAATTGGTTGGCATTGTTTAACACCTGCTCGGAAAAGCAAGCCTTTTAATCATGAAAGAGCTTTCGGTAAAAGAAAAAAAAGCGTGTCTGGTGTGGAAAGTAGTTTTAATATAACTCTTGCATTTGATTGGGCCCTTAGGGTAAATGCTAGACCAAAGGGCGTCACTAAGGTAATACAGTTTAAAGAGTTTGCGTCCTTCATGAATATCATCAAAAGCTCGTAACAAAACCAACCTCGATAACATTAGTACAGGAGGTTCTTCGGTGCTTTTCAAGGGATGTGTGTAACTTACACGGAAAATAAATTTTCAATTTGCTTCTTTAGGCATTTACCCAAAAAAAAGTGTTTTAGAAAAGAGAATGAAGATTGGATAATCATGATAAATACCTCAACCGGCGAAAACTGAGTTCAACTTCTTGACAATTTTAAAACCGATCGCGCGCTAATTCCGCGCGCTACTCTTGTAAAGCCGCTCTTTCTTCCTCACGTATGTGCGCGCGAGAGAAACAGAGTGTTGAGGGTTCAAAGACCTGTTTACTTAAAATAATTCCTGAGGCATTGAAGTCTGAGTCTGAATAAAATTGAAATATTTGAATATTTATAGCACGATAATTATGGTGTCAATATTTTCATAAAAATAAGTCTATTTCCATTAAAAGTCTTTGTAAAATGAATAAAAGAAAATCTTAGCGTTGCCAAACCAAAATTTGGGGTTCATTATGGCAAAGAAGTATAGAAAACACACATTCAAAAGGCGCAAAAGATTGCAAGACACCTGGCTTGGCTTCCCCCCGCCGTAATAGTTTCCGTTCTGGAGCTTTTAAATTTCACTCCCAGTTAAACAAATTGGAAACGGGGGATTAAATTCCAGCTTTAGTTGCTGCAGGGCTGTGAACAATGTTCAGTTGGCAGTTTTAATAAACTCTCGCAGCATGTTTACGAAGCTCTTTATATTATTTGTTCAGTTACTCAATAGCAATACTTGAGCGCTTAGAGATAATACTTTGCTTACTTCGTTCGACCCAGGGAGATTTCAAGATATCTAAATAGTTAGTACTTGTAAACACGTGTTTTAAGAATTCTATTTTGTAATTACTTAGTCATTATAATTATTTTTTTCCCAAAAAAGTTTTTATTTGGCATTCCTGAAGGCTGGTTATGTGTATTTTTCTCGCTAGTTCCGCTTTAAATGGCACAGGTCAACTCATTTTAAATGACAAGATTGATTGCTGGACTCACGCCGAAAAATCCTGAAGTATCGTGCGGTGGGAAGCGGTAAATTGATAGTTTCTCGTATCTATGTTCGAGGCATGTCATCTGACTCGTCAATATGGGCCATAAATTTTTGATGGGACAGATATCACGAAATATCTTGACCGATATCACTTGATATCTTTATCAGTTAAAGCAACATGCATACAAGCGATTCAAATTCATTTTTGCTGCCTAATTATATGTTGTTGTTGTTGACACACAGACCATTGTCCAGCGTAACATTAAGCATAAAAGTTTTTATCTAGCGCCGGTGTATTTCCGTAATTTCCCGAACTAGATTATGCAGCTTTCCAGCCCCTTGCGGTAACGCATGAAAACTAACCCAGCATTTAGTCCTCCCTCCTGTCGAGGTCTATCAAAAGTGCTATGTGTTCCGAGTGCCGCACCCTATAATCGCATGGATTTACCATATTTTAATCAACCACGGAAGTTTACGAGACAGTTTTAGTACATTAATACGCCTTACGCGCTTGAATCCATCATAACAGTTTGCTCTCATCAGGAAGAATCGAGATAATTCTTCGTTGAAATTAATAAACCGAACTAATAGCGAGGTGGCAAAAATTTATTCGCTTCAGTGGGAACTTTCCAGTCTCCCTAGGACTTTTTTATGAAATATTTTAGAAAAACGGAAATTTATGTTTATTTAATCCTATCTAATGTTTTCTTTTACGCCAATAGCTCTTGCTGGAAATAAAATTGAAAACAAACACAAAATCAAGGGTACAACTGCTTCGGTATTGTATGAAATTCTTTAAAGCTTTGCAGAAAATAATAAACATAATTTAGTTCAGTAACTTTAACACTGGGTCGCCTAAGACTTAGATCTTCTTTCCTTTATTTCCATCGTTACAGGTATCAACTAATTTTTCACTTTTTGCCGGGATGTCGCAATCTCTCTTTCAAAATATTTTTCCATAAACACGAAAACGCAAGATGCGCTAGAATTTTATTTTACTACCAATTAATTTTCTCATTCAAAGCCGCGGCAAACATAATATTTTCTGCATACGAACGTGCCTTTCGACTTCAAACACGCTTCTTCTTCATTAGAGCGCGCGAGAATTCCTTTTATGGAGATTTTCTGTGCTCAATATGAACAGTAAGGGAAAAAATTTATCGTGCGGCGTCAAAATTGAGCGGCGACAGGTGCACGGAGGTTAAAACTGATTGAACTAGAAAACCCTAGAGACTCAAAGTCAAAACAATGGTGTTTTTCCTTGCTAAAAGAGACGTAACGTCGCGTTGGGTCCGTAAATCTTGCTAGATTTTCCTCGGTTAAAATAAACGAAAAGAAATAGTGCTTTACCTGCAAATTTCTAGTGGTTTGTTTGAGAAAAGCAGGTATTTCAGGTCTGGGGCCAAATGAATAAGACGTGACATAATTTCGAAAAGATAGGAAGATAAACCAGTTAGCTTGTCGGTTCTTTTAAAATATTCTCGGGAGCTAATGAATCCAGAATGCGAAACAATAATTTTATCGCGTCGATCGAGACAAAGGAGATGCCCCATCTCAGGAAAAGCGATATCCGATGAATAAGTCCACATTATACTCTTCAATAATTCATACAGAATCGTTTTAAACAATGGTTGCCCTGTAGGATCAGTTTAAATCAAAAGTATCAACCGTATGACAGAAATTTTCCCACCAAATTAACGAAAAGTAATAAAGCTACATTTGCAATAAAACTGAAGAAAAAAAGAGCTGTTTTTACGATTTTTTGTGGCAGAAAAATTGACAGGAAACACGCGTGCTTGTTTGGATCAATAACGTACTTTGATTGGTCCTTTTTTTCTTTGATTGTTCTATTGTTCAACAAGCCAATCAGAAGGCGGCACTTCATGGTCGGAACAAGTCAAAATATTATTCGCGGTTGTCAAGCTTGCAGTGGATGGCCGTAATTTTTTGCAGTGCAGGTGCATTTCGGCCCTCACCAGTTCAGAATAGAATATGAGGCTATTATTTGTGTTTCCTTGGACAGAGTTTTAGGCCTAAACGCATTAGCAAACTGATAAAGAGCCACTGGGAGCCAAGCGGAAAGGAACAATCGGGCGCCGGCCGAGTGTAAGTAACTCCCTTTTTCTGCGGTGGCGTTTTTTCGTCGCTTTACTGAGATTGAAAACCGCTTATTTATACGGTCACGTCGAGGAAACTTAGTCATACACGATGTGAATAATTAAACGTTTCTCCTTCTCTTTTTCCAGTTGTCTCGAGACGTTCAATAATGGAGAATGGAACGATGAACGGAGATCACCACGATCGATCGCGCTCTCCATCGCCCGGCCTGAGTCGCTCAAACTCGCGCAATGCCTGTTCAAAAGAAATCAACCGCACATCGCTTCTGAGAAGAAACCAAAGCCTTAGTGCCAAACAAATTCGCTTTTACAGGAATGGAGATCGATTTTTTTCAGGGCTTAAACTGGCCGTGTCGCCCGAGCGGTACAAAGAGTTTGATGCTTTGCTGGCCGAGCTATCAAACAAGCTGGATCTTTCAACCGGGGCGGTGAGGTTTATTTTCAACGCTGAAACTGGCAAAATGATCACAGATGTGAACGAACTACAATACGGCGCTAGTTATGTTTGTTCTTCGAGTAATTGCTTCAAAGAAGTCGATGCTGGTTATGGAAACATAAAAAAGTCTTGGTCGCTTGCTAATTACAAGAAAGAAAATGCTCAGACGGTTTCATCGTCACCCTCGCACACACAGATCGACGGCAGTCGCGATTTCATCAAACCGAAATTGGTGACAGTGATCAAGAATGGAAAGCCACCACAGAAGAAAGTTACCATGCTACTCAATGCTAAAACAGCAGTGAACTTGGAGCAAGTTTTGGATCATCTGTCTTCCAAGGGAACGCTTGGGAAAGTGGACAAATTACACACTGTTGACGGAAAACAGGTAAGGGGTTTTTGTCAGCCATTTCTCTTGTTTCAGAAATGCATTGAAGAGGCATTCGTTTTACCGCTGTAATTAATAATTGATCGCCAGTCTTGGGCTCGTTGTCTTTGTTCGTTGTATTACTTCGCGGAAAATTATTGCAATCCTTTCGTATGCCCGAACCGAACTGACAGAGCGAGCGTCCGTGAAAATTCATTACGCGCGCACCTATTGTGAAGAAAACCTTGCGCTCGTGTCGAAAACGATAAACGATGAAGCGCGGCTGTTAAATGCATTGAGTCATAGCTAGATGTTTAGATCACAGACTTTATGGCATTTTAAACAGAATTATATTTATAAATCGTCACGGAAACTTTCGTTTCTCTACCAAGCGAAATCTAGTCTATTAATCGGGGCATAAACTCTAGCCGTATGCGATGAATTGAAATGAACGACGTTGTTGATTACACCCCGTCGAATTTTGCGCGTTTGGCGAGGAGTTCTACTGTTTGTTCATCTAGATCGCCGAGTTGTGGTTGAGGAAGCCAAAGTTTGCTATTAGATCGCGATGTTTTCCTTCAATTTCCCTTGATAATTCCCGTGGGCACAGTTTGTTTGATTAGATTCAAAGCGCTTACAATTTGAGTCGCCTTTTCGCCACGTGTATCGTTCTTTTCATTATTTATACCCTCGGTCTCAAGCAATTTTCATACCTTCATTTATGAACACCGTGTTTTTCGATTGTTTTGGGTCATTTATCCCTCACAAATTCTACATGTAACTATCTTGTGTGGCTTATGTTGAAGTTCTGCACCTCTATACTAACTTGTTTGTGTTCTTCAGGAATATTACACTGCTGTCCAAAATCAAAATATTCACGCTTCCGAAAGCAGTCAAAAGCTTTCATTGTTTGCTTACTGTATGTCTGAAGAATATTCTAATTGACCCGAGAATTTAACATTTTGTGACCTGTTCTCTTTTAAGGGCGTTATAGAGTTACATTTGTTACACGAAACCGATGTCAGCATTTTCCATTTGAACTGTCTTCTGTTCTTCTCGAGTATTTTATTTGGATTGATTGTATTGGTTTTTCACGCGTTGGTCTCGAGATATTAAAAAAATGTCATGTTCTCCGGTGGTAGAAAAATTATATAATTCAGTCACTTCCTTCCTGTTTTTCAAATGCATGGCTAACATCGTGTCGTTTGCCCCCCTTTGCCGACCAATATGATCTTTTATCACATGAAAAAATGTCATTTTTTTAACCGTAGTTTTACATTATAGCCTGAGGTAATGAATTGGGAATTCTGTTTTGCATTCCCATATCAAGAGGTGTTATTGTAAACAGTGGTTTTCTATTTACAAGTGTTGTGAGTGTTTTGGTCATCGTACTGGAATCAGAAAAAGCATAGCTTTGAATCTGCAATTTGTCTTCCTTGTAACCCTCATTAAATCATGCATTTCTTGTGTTAAAAATTTAAGAAATGTTCATTTAGAAAAGTAAAGAATTGATTTGGATATGCCTCATTAGAATTGACAAGTGGTTTCTTTGTGTTATTATTTGATCACTGGGTTCTTATGAAAGTTACTATGTTGTGTAATAACAAGACTGGATAAAGGGGTTGAGTGAATGTGCTGAATTTTATCAATAGTTATTTAGATATCTTTGGAATTTAGTTTGGCAAGTATACTATGCCTTTAAGAAGTTTACAAATATCATATTTTGCTTAAAAGAAGATTTTAGAGATTGTTTGACTGACTTCAAAATTATTAAATTATTATGAGATGTTTGAATTAAGAAAACAAGTTATCGTCCTCTGTTTTAATTCTCCCTACTGAATGCTAAGTTACTTGGGAGAATTTGGTGATTCATGAAGACAACACCCTTCGGTTATTACATGTAATAAAATATATTTTGTTCCTCTCTTCACCTGCCCGCAAGACAGTGCAAAGAAATTTTAGGAAGAATTTACAGCTGATATATGTCACTTTTGGATTAAACTGGAAGATATATTGATTGCTAGCTGGTGGTGTCTACAGATCAGATAAAATGTTTCTGTCAATGCATTATTATTCAGGTTCTTGGTGTAATTTCTGTAAATGAAATGGTTCTGTAAAAAATTATAATTTTCTGTTATTGGCACCCAGCTCCGTGCTTCAGAGTTGTTTCTGTCCCACATGCAATGTCTAGAGTTTCTCTGCCATTGACCCTTGTAATCCCCAATTTAGATCTTGGGTTAATAGGATTAATGCCTGTTTCAGAAAGAAATTGTCATCCTCTGCCCTCTCTGTTAATCAGAGTGGAGCCAAGTTGTATACTCTAAACAAAGATTAAGACAAAACTCCTTCAACTATGACAGTGATTGTAATGCGATTTACCTTAAAACGTTCATGCAAAGTCTTGTGAGTAGGTCAAGTAAATTTATGAGTAGATCACATTGGAAATCGGCCTGGAAAATAATCAAAATCTTCTTACTATAATTTGCTGTAAGAATTGATTGGAAACAAAAAGAATTTATCAAGCAACTCTTAGACCACGATTCAGTTTAATGTGGTTCTAGCTTATATGATATCAAAAGTCTTGTATGTGACCATTCAAATGAAAGCTGTTGAGCAGTACTTCATGGAGTGTTGTTCATTAGGTTTTACTCTGTGATTTGAAGATGACACCCTGGTGTGTGTCCATTCTAATTGAAGCTATTGAATGGCACTTTCATGTGGTGCTGTTTATTAATTGAAATTAGAATTATTGGGCATCAAAAGGTTAAACGCGGTATTTTTTCATCACTGTGAATAGTAATAAGTGTGTATTTTTAAGCTTTTGTGTGTTTGACAATGTTCTAAATTTGGAATTTTTCTGCTCTTGTTTCCTGCTGGTTCAAAGAGTACCGTGTACTTTTCCAGCAGGGAACAGGACTTGGTTTAATAATGGGAATAGTGGGTGTAAGCAGAATTCATTGTTTTATGTTGAGACTGACAATAATGAGAAGACAGTGTACAATTTAAAGGTAGAAAAAACCTGCAGAGATAAATCTTGTCTTTTCCCGCAAAGTTGGTGTAAACATAATTATACTCTAGAAACATACTTTATTAAAGCAAAAAGGAGGCATTTTAAGTTATTGATTCTGGCTTCTACTGAAAAAGATCATTCTGTATAATCATGATTTGTCAGTTTCAAAGAGAATGGAAGCACCCTGCTTGGAATAAGTTTAGCCTAGTAATTTGTCTTTGTCAAAATAAAAGACTTTCATTTTGACTGTGAGTTGTGTTGGATGTTGATGTTTCTCCCTTATTTTGGTGTTTGTAAAATATGACTTTGGGTGTCGCCTGTTATGGGTTACTCCTAACATGCTAGCTTTAAGCTAGGGAGAATGAATTAACTTACTTTACTATGAACAGTTGCTTCCATCTGTTGTGTATTTCCAATAAAATTAATTTACCGCTGATAGGTAAAACTCTTTGAAATTGTACTACAGACCTTAGAATCAAGGATATTTCTGCTGCTTTACTGCTACCCTGAAGAATTAAGTTTACTAACTGAAGTTAGTGTTCAAGAGTGGTTTTGTTACCTTAAGTAAACTGAATTCTATAGGATATCATTTTGAATGATATTATAGACTCGATTGATTCTCCCATAGAGAATGTAATTACTTATTGGTTGTTTTTTGTTGTGGCATCTTGAATATTGTGCAAAAGACTACAAAACATCCAATTGCAGTATGCTTACAAGTTGCTTTGAACTGTTGTAATCGTTGGAGAAAAATCATTCAGTCCACACCCCTCCCAAATGCAAACAAAAGAACTAGAAGACATCACATCCTTAAGACTCCATTGATGTACTCTTTTCCTATCTTCATTGTGTTGAAGGAGAACTAAGAAGGTGATGTTTTTTTAAATGTATTGGAGTTTCCCAAATTCTTTTCTGCTCTCAGCAGTTCAAATTGTCTACCAAAATGATCCCATGACAACTCTTCTTGGATGAGTATAAACAAAGAACTAACCTTTACTTCAAAATTTTGCTGAAGAATTTCTTCACTCATTTCATTCCACAGATTAGGGAGTTGAGAAATCTGTTTGGAGATGACACAATGTTTGTTGCCTTACAAAGTAATGAAAAGTTTCCTGACGAGGGATTTGATGTGGATGTTCAAAGTAAGTTGGAAATAATCTGGGATATCTCAAAAGCTACTTAACGCATTATAATTTGTTTCCCAATTATATCTTCTTGACTAGCAATGTACAGTCAGTGTTATATTTGAAGAAATCTGTAATAAAAAAACACAAATAAACAGATGGCCTGATGAGAATTTTGTGTTAGACTACGATTAGTTGGTCTTTCACTCAGTCTGGCGAGCATGACTGTAAGTAAGCCTCAAGGAAAAAATGGTAGTGTGAAATTCTGGGAGTGAGAGGCATGCAATGGCTTCTCGCACCCTGGATTTCATTTGGCTTTTTTTGTCGCAGTTTCCATTCTTGTCACACACAACAGACTAACGAAAGAGGGGCTGCTTGTGGTCTTATTTTGTGTTTGTTCACTCTCACAGTTTTGCAGCAATATGTCAGTAAATCTGAATGCTTCAGCTTCTCAACACATTTCTGTACATTGCTAGGCTTTAATCAATTTCAATTATGCACTTCAAATTATTGATAATTTACACTCTCATTAGATAGCCAGATGTCTTGGGTCAGGTTATATAAACACAGTTTTGAAATTGTGTTAATTGAAAACTGCTAATGAAACACTTGAGAATGAGTTCTGAAAAACTCAACAGTACAGGTGTGGGATTCTTCCAACCTTATAAGGCTACATGAGGAGATACACATAATGTGGTTGAATTTGTTTTTGGCTTGAAATTTCACAGACAAGTTTTTGATTTTTATTTCTTCCTCTGCAAGTCTCTTATTATGATAATGAATATGAGTCGAGGGAAAATAAATATCAGACTGCTGTGAAAAATTTCAAAAAAGTTCAATTTTGGTAACATTATTTAACTAGCTTTGTTAGAATTGGCCTTTTAGCTGGTATTAAAAAATGGGCATCAAAGTTTTCTGTGGGACAGGATCAAGCCTGTGATTCAAATAATCAATATCTGCTGGAAATTATTATCTATAAGGTGTGTGTCATTTGGACACTTCCATGCCCATATGGCTAAAACTCTGGTTGACGCGTTGGTTTATTCTGGTTTTAGTAAGTAGGTTAGCCTTTATTTTATCAGGGCACTTCTTCAGTTAAAACTGTAATCAATGAAGGCCCTGTAAAAAATAACTTATAAGCTGCTACTTCTGTTGGCTCTCGTGTAAGCGAGGCAAAAATAAGCAACAATCAGCCACAGTCAAATTGTTGTATGCTAAGCATGGATGGTACATGTTTTTGGTCTCTCTTCATGACTGGTACTCGTCAACAACTGAAAACCCACCACAATCACTACTCCTAGAGATGGTCATGTCAGAAAATATGCTCAATGCAGGCCAGGATATAGGAACCCAATATCTGTCATGCAGGAATCATAAAAAAAACTTGCATTAATTTTTACTCGCTTATACGATGGCAAACAGTGCACGTGCTACTCAGTTTATTTTCATTGCCAAGTTCATTAAAACACCTTGGTTTTTTCTAGTCCCAGAGGTCCGCCCACGTTGGCGTTATGCACCTGTCACAGATATGTATTCCTATATTCCTGGCCTGCGACCTGAGCCCCCTCCACCAGCAAAGCAGTTTACAGTTCACTTGCACTGCATGTTAGCAGCATCCATGTCAAATCTAACATCACCACGACCAGCACCTGTAAGAACAAGGTCTGTGTCACCCAGGCCTACTTACTCTAGAAAGTCTTTTTCACCATCACCAAAGTCAACATCAAGATCGTCTGGAAATTTTGAGGCCCGCAGACCAAAATCTGCCATTGGGCTTCCATCAGAGTTTGCCTGTAAGTCATTGATACCTTCCCAAGCAAATGCATCTCTAAGGCCAACAAAGAAGCGAGCTGGCTCAGACAAGCCTGTTCCAATCAGACCAATCAGGCCAAAAGCAGGTTCTGACACTCCTGTGGCTATAAGAGGAGGGCCAAAAACTGCAGAACAGAAGATGATAACTTTTCAAACGTCATCTCCAGAGAATTCAGATTCTGATGATATTGAGGGCCGTCACGGTTACTATGTCTACATATATAATGAAAATCTCAACAAAAGCCAGGGACTCATTGATGGCAAACCTACTGCGTCTGTTCGTCCAATGATGTTTTCTCCTGAAGAGAAAGACTTGGACAGTAATGATTTCACAGATCCCACTGCTAAATTGGATCTGAAACCAATGATGCTGAACCTTTCTCCAGCTGACTCTCTTGAAACAGTTGAAGCCTGACGGGACTGCCAGATTACCTAAAATGCAATCCTCTTCCAGGAAGTATTAGATCTTAGTATTAGATCATTGACTTTCTCTTGCCACTGTAAGTTTTTCCTGTTATTGACAGGAAGTTGGATTTGCACTACTGCATAACTAAGGGATACAGTCAAACCTGGATTATTCAGACTTATATATCATCTAGACCTTCATTTTTGGTTGCCAACTGAGGCTCCTATACATTCACATCTTTTGTTTATCCACTACCTGAACAACCTGTAGAACTAACCACTGTGGAATTCTGAAAAGCTAAGCCTGAAATACATAAATGGACTATCAGACAACAGTTCCAAAACTTGGATATATTTCACAGGTTTTAACCCGCTGGTAAACTCATATTTTTATAGACTCTGTATTCTTCATGCCAATGTCTGTTTTGTCAAGGTTTGATTGTATTTGTTTAGTAGTCATGTCAGTGGACTTACAATGCGGCAGTGAGAATACAGATATTAAGTGGCACAACAGGTAGTTATTGTCCAAGTTCACGTTGTTATTGTGTGTTTAAATAACGCTTTCTCTGTTTCAAGTTCAAACCCAACTAAATTGTGCTTTACACTGAGCATCTGTCATAATGACCACGACAATCAATGGACTCTGGAAAAAAACCCAAACAAAATGGGTCAGAATTCACCATGAACATCCACAGACCTGCAGTTTGTCCGTTAGGATAACTGATGACAGTGTAAAATTTAACTGTACTTGAAAGTTGAGGTGTAGTTACAGAGTGTGCATTAGTTATGCAATTGGATCACTACCTAAAATATTTCCTATGTAATAGAGATTAATATGACAAGATTTTAAGTACATGTAGCTTTATGTTACTGCTTAACAATTTTGTTGTTAGGTTTTTATAGTTATATAGCAAGAAAAACGTTTGCGTTTGCAAGATATAGAAATGGCTAGACATTATGAATATTAACTATAATATTTAATAACAATAATGTAAAATCCATAAATGTGTTAATGTTCAATCTATTTTACTCACCAAATAAACACTAATCAATATTAAATATGTTATTAATAATCATATAGTTATACAAATTAATTTTATATCTATTATACTAACCAGCATATATATAGACCTATATACATATATCTGTTATAAAATTAACTGATATATGTATTGCATAGTAGATGTTCCTTTTTATATAGACCACAAAGCCAGTTATTAATTTTATCAAATCCATATTAGCGTTATTAGTGACACTATTTATTTTATTCAGTTTCGGTTAGTTTTATTTACTTGTGTGCATTTTAACAGATTTTTATAAACTTTTACTCTTCGCTCTACATCAGCTTTGTGCTAAAGATTTAAAAACGCAAATATATACAGAGCAACATATATTTATTTCTGCTTGAAAGTTGAGTACAACTCAACATTTTAGAAACATATGAACAAACCAACAAGAATTGAAATAAGCAAGGAAGTTTTACTGGCTACATGCAAGTAGAGAAATGTTGTACAACACTTTGATTGATTAGTTTTGGTTCTTTTGTGAACTAAAAGATAAACTTTTCCTTTTTTGGATGAGAGCACAGTGTATGTTTTTGAGTTAGTTGTAAGGGTTGACAAATACATGTACAGTGCACAGTTGTTGCCTGCGTAGAACTGCTTGTTCCAAGTTGAAGCCTTCAAGACAATCATTACTTTTTGATGCAATTTTCATCATTATCAGAAAATGGGCAGCTTTTTTACTTTGATTCCAACAAGCATATATGTATATCACTTTTTGTTCATATGTTAACTTGTTGATGTATTTTTATCAAAGAGCTGAGGCGCCATACACCTCTCTGAGGGCTTAACAGGATCGGCTGAGATAACAATAGAACAAACAACAGAAACAATGAGTCTAGCCCTGAAAACAATAGAGGTGTGGGAAACAGAGAATGGATGAAATTACAGGCTCTGAAGAGATGTGTGGCATCTGAAAGAGCCATTCGACACCATATTATGTGTTGTTTGCATTTTAATGCAAGTATATTGCATGCCTATGCAATTATTGCAAAAGGTATCCTATAGGATTAAATTTATATTTTGAAAATTCTGTCGCTCATTCATGACAAAAAGAAAAATTTATTTCAGTCAGTCAAGACAACACGGTTCTATTTTTGGCCATATTTAATCATCAAAGCATATCTATTGAGATTAAAATACTTATTTTCTTGTAGAAATTGATTCTGATTCAAATTATCTCATGGTCTGTGATAAATTGGTATTTTTGATAGTAGTATTTTTGTTATGATCATACATATCCTCCATTACAAGCAGATTTTATTTCTGTGCAATCCTGGTGAAACAAACTCAGTTTTGGAGCTCTGGATAAGAGAACCAAACCTTATGGAGCGGACTATTTCACCAGTGAAGACATTAACTACGATTTGTAATAAAAAATGTGAAGAACTAACTTTCTGGAACTGAGTGCGTTTAATGGGGATTATGCAGTACAAATGAACTTGTGCTAATCCGAATTACTGTTTGATCTATCTTTTATTACAAGCTGTAGGTGGTCAACGCTTGTAACATACTTAAAAGAAATATAAATGGCTACTGAATATAGCTGTGTGCTTAAATATTATTAAAGTTATCATTAATGGCAATGCAATCTCGAGTAACATAATGCATCATATATATTAAGCTAAAGTAAGGGGAGTCTACGTAAATATATACATGTATCTTATTCAGCAACCAGGGTTAAGGAAAATATAAGATGGTGGTGGGCACATTCATTTCTATACCAATGTGGTATTTTAAGGGTAAATTGTAGAAGTTGGGTTGTTATATTTTAAAATTAGACATTCCAGTTAAGGGTATTTATAAATTAAAGGACATAGTAGTATTAAGAGGCTTTTAAGAACTTCAAGTACGTTACTTGCCATTAATAATTATTGTGCATTGAATATAAAATTGAATTTGGTAATAAATAAAGGAATAGTGTGGAAGTATCAAGAAAAGCTGTAAATGGGAGTACGGAATTTGCTTGAATTGCAAATAATGTAGTGAAGTTACTGTATTTTTAGCAGAAAGGTTAGGAAAGTTTTACAGGATAGAGGAAGTTTTTATATTAAATTAATTGAATTCAGAGTTATTTTTGGAGCCAGAAAGGCATGAAAGAATTGGTAAAGGATGTTTGTAACAGATGAGAAGAAAATGAAAGTTTAAGAATTTGACCAAAGAAGGATCATAAAAAGTACATTGTAAAATGCTGCATTGTTACATTGTACAAGAAATATTTGCTAATAAAATAAATGTTTCATTTACTTGTAAGTTTTATTCTTGGCTTTCGTTAATTACCTCTTTCAATCAGAAGACTATAGCCCAGCATTTCTGTCATTCCTTTCACCATTAGTTAATTGTCATTGTCACAATTTTGTTATTCTTTTATGGAGGCTGGATCTGGCTGATCTGCTGTTTGGTCTTTTTGCTGACGCATAATTTTTGTATTCACAAAGGTTGATTTGTATGTTCCATTTAATTTTTAGGCTATAAGATAACTCCATATAGAGATCTGAAGAGGCCAGCGGGCTTGAAAAGATCATCGTCATTAAGAACCCCACGGGGTCGACGAGACAGTGGTTCTAATGACACTGGTATGTAGTGTTATAAGCCAGCAGTTGCACTATGTTATGTGGTTTTGTAAAACTGTTCTTTGAAAATATTGCCTCTTTGCTTCCTTGAGGACATCATAAAGGAGCTCAGCTTCTTTTGGAAACCTGTTTAAACCTAAACCCTTGATTTAAAAATCCCTTTCTGGCTAACTAAAATGTTGTACAAGACATAATTCATTATTGGGTCTACAACAAATCCTTCATCTAAAAATTCCAATTTCAGATAATTATAAATTTCCTGATAGTTAGTGAAAGATCTGTTACTTAAAACTATTTGTGTGGCATAAACATAAATCTTTAAAATTTGGGCAATTCTAAATTTCTTGAAAAGACCTCTTAATCAGGTTTGAGATAAAATTATATGACATTATAGGTACATGTATGATCCTAAAGTCAATAATTTTAAATTGATAATGTTGATGATAACAATGGAAACACTTTTGTGGCCTTTAAACCTTTTTTTTGAAATGATTGCTGTAGAGAAAATATGATAAATATTTTAACAATTTTTCTCTCTGGTGCTAAACATAAATGTACAGAGATAAGTGATGAGAATTGTATGTAAACATCAATTAATTTCAGGAGGCCACACACCATCTCGTGATCGCCAAGTGCGACGATCTGCCTCAGGTAATATGGATACTTGTGAAGATAAATAATAAAACTATTTAAGTATCTCAAATTTTCAGAATCTGATGAATATTATTTATTATTAGAGATAAAATATAATTTGTGATTGTATTATCTTTTTAAATCAAGCGTTAACATGATTTAGAAAATGTTTCTCAAAAGATCTAAGGATGCCATAAATTTTAAAGATTTTCAGGGATAAAACCAAATTTACAAAAGCAAGACCTAGGTTATTTGAGCTTAAAACTACCAAGTACAGTGCAATCATATTTCATCTTGTTTAGGTTTAAATTTCAATTCCAGAGTGCCTCATAGTTTGAGAAGTCCCACATAAATTATTTATTAGTTTTTCCTCTCTACAATAAGCCGTGAATTCTTAAATTAATCCTGCTTTGTTATCATTGTTAAATGATGCTTTTTTTAAATCTCTTTTGCAAAATCAAATTAAATCACCTGTGGACATTATAAATTGTCCCAGGCTGGTGTTTGTTGTTTTAATTAAAATTGTATTGTGTGCACATTGTCTTTTTAGTTAGGAGCACTGGCAAGGATCGAGGAATGAGCCCTGGTCCTCCAGCTAACAGGGTATGGCATGCCTCTTGAAATTTTTCTGTTGTTATCAGTAAAGCAAGAAATACAAGAGGGTTTTCATTAACAGTTTCAGCAGGATGACAACTGGTTTTCACGTGTGGACAAAATGTTTTGAATGAAAAATTTTCCTCTAGACTGTCAAACCAGCCGGGCAAAATCATCCGCACTTCTGGTCAGTTTGTTTGGTGCCTGGCCCTTAATGAGACACATGTTACAAAAAAAAAGTAAAACTAGATTTCAATATTAAATTTGTAATGAACTCCATGCAAACCTGGATTGTCTTTTCGTGAACTTGCCTCCTTAATTATATGCTAATGTTCTTATTTCAATTTTTTTAGGTGAATGGACACAGCCCAAGATGTAAGTGTGGATGTTTAACTTTATGACTCCCAAAAGTAATCACTTTAGTATTTCTCCTCACATTATCAATGCATTGTAAAGCAGACAGGAAGTGAGAAAACAGTAGATCATCCACTGAGGATATTTTCTTGGTCAAACACCAAATTCTCGTACCTAACGTCAAAAGAAATGTGTTCTTATCTCTGAGGGGAATTGATGTTTTGAGATAAGTAGGGGACAATCTGTTTGTCATGATATAATTTGTCCTAGATTTGTGCACACATTCATGTATTATTGCATACTTTTCACTGACGCAGATTTTTTTTGAACAGCAGCTGGTGCCAAGTCACCAAGTGGATCCTCTGGAAGAAGGGTTAGTTGCAAGTTGTAATAATTACAAGGAGCAACTTTTTTCTGTTCATTTACCTGGTACATTGTACATGTGAAGTGAAGCCAACAGCATAACAATGTTGCTCTACTTTGTTTTACAGACTCCAAACACTGGTCATGTACACCCAAATGAAGAGTTGTAAGTTCATTAGAAGATCTCAACACATTGCAATATTGATATTGGATGGCAACACATGGGCTTCTTTGTGGACAAAAAAATAATTGTGTTCATTACTGTTTTTAGGATATTGGTTATCAGTTTATAGTAGTAGACATCATTATAAGAATTCCTAGACTTCCTAGTTTATAAGGGGATGGTATAAATTGTGTACTTCTGATCAAGAAACAATGAGTAGTTGCTATATTCACAGTGAAATGTTGGAAATTCGGATGGCATCTGATTTTGACAGACGCTGAAAGTGTTTGTCAGGATGTATCAGGATGGTGTAAAAATAGTATTAAAAGAGATGAAGGGAAAACCAGTTCTGTACACATGAAGATGCTAATCGTTATGAGTCACACTCTGACTAGCATGTAGTCTCTTATTCAAATGCATTCCTATGATTTGTCACAGAATCTTCTGTGTTCATTGTGGTGGAGTGCACAACAAGCTGTAAGAATATCTGCGTTAAGGAGGCTAACTTGACTGTGGGATGAATCTAAGAATATTTATTACAAGATGACTTCTTTTGCACTTGGTACTAAAAAAGTGCTCAACATGACTGAGTAGTACACTGAAAGAGGATTTTGAGATGATGGGTTTAAATTAAAATAAAGAAAATTCTCACAAATAGCAATAATTCCAGCGACTGTGTATATTGACCATTAGTACTGACTATTGACTACAGGCATATAACATTTGTGCAGCCCTGTGATAATAAACATTGAATTTATTTATAACAGGTACCCAGCCAATGTCTTTGAGAAGGAATCTCCAGATTCAGGTGAGACTTTTCGTGACTCATTGAAATTTATCCAAGATCATGCCTGGTTTATGTGAAATACAGACGCAAAGAGAGGATTGAAATTTTGAAGGGCTTGTCTTTCGGTTTCTGGTATTTTAAACTGGTTAGTGTTCATGCAAATGCTGACAGCAAGAGCAGTTTTTGTACAATAACGTGTGTGCTAAAAATAATATAATTTGCCTCATATTCTTTCTCTGTGTCTGTATATCTTTTAGATGAAACTGTTAAATCTAAAGATAAAAAGATAGATACTCAATGTGATAAACAACATTAAAAACTCTCAGAATCAATCCATTTAAAAGAATAAGGTTGACCTGTCACACAAACTTAACGCGTCCAATAGCAAGTGCTAATAATCAGTTACAGAATTAATCCAATGAAGCCGCTGACCGGTAATTTTAAATAAAAAATTAAATCAATGTTTCAAGATTGTTTTGCTTCACCATAGGAAGAAATACAAATACACCATAGAAATACAAATGTTTTGAAAACGATTAAGAGATCAAAAAAAAAAAAAAAAAATGCTGTGGTGATACTAAATAAGTCAATAATATAAACACAGCAAGAATTGAAAATGTCGGACTACAAACTTGGAACTGATCATGTCATGAAGAGATGTGCCAGAGTTATACTTAGACAAATTTTCATACATTACACAGCTTGGAGGAAGGGAGCTCCGAAGAGAGTCATTAGGAAACATAAACCAAAGGCTAGCCCTTCATCAAGCAACAAGTTTTACGCAACTGTGTGGCTTAGTGATTATGAGTCTGAACGTGAACCAGATAAAAAATTAGAATTAACGGGAAGTAGAGGAACCATTCCTTATAGTAGCCAGGCAACCACACCCTATAGTAGTCGACCCACTTCACCATTTGGCAGTCAGGCTTCATCTTCATTTAGTAGTCGACCAACTACCCCTTCACTGTTTTCAAAGTTTGAAGATGAAGATTCAGGCTTACATTCAGAAATTGATAAATCATACGAGGAGATGATTGGACCTCGCAAAAAACTCCATAGAACATTAAGTTTACCAGATGCTGAGCTAAATCAGCTCCGTGCACAGGATCTGCAAGACCGATTTACAGCACTGCAATTGGAACAAGAAAATAGGGAACTGAAAAAACTAACTGTTGAATTGCAAGTGGCTTTAGAAAAACTAGAGGAGAGAGTAAATTGTTTACAGGTTGTTGAAAATGACAGCTTAGAGGAGGTTCCCTCTTATTCCGTGATGCATCCACTTAGGAATGAAAGGCATTCAGATTCTCGAGATTATCATCATGATTTTTCACAGTCTAACAGCTTACCACAAACACTTAGAAAAAGGTCCAAAAGCGATGTTGACTTACTTGCCAGGAGAAAAAATAAACAAAAAGATAGCAACACCTGCTGTGTTAGCTAGTGAAAAAGAGGAGAACCATTTTACTGTTTGTAACCTCTAACCAGAATTTATATTTTTGTGTAGAAAAGTATTTTTATCTTATGCAAGAAAAATGTAGATAATATAGAGGTATTATTGGCAGTGCCAGCATTTTGAAAAGAGATTCCAAACTTACAAAAATTTTACCAAACCTTTTGCAAATGTGAATCACGTCACATTTTCTATAAACAAGTTTATTAGGCAAACAACTGACTACTTTTACTACAATACCTCACAGCTGAACGAATTATGAAACTGTTATCTCCTGAGCACCCATCAATTCCACATTGCTGTGTATTGTTTGACAACAAGCATGGAGATCAAAGTGAATGGAAGCTATTCAAGGAATTCCTTTCTGGCACTCAAATCCATTAAACAGCTTAATCTGTTTGTTTTCCTTCTTGACGACAGTAAGATTGTCAGATGAAACATCTACATGTCTCAGTTTTGAACTCCCTGAGTTAATTTCTTATGATATTTCAATTTAAACTTGAGATTTAATCTTGGAATAAATTTAAAGAAAGCCCAGTGGGGTTAAATGCGAAAGTAAGGATTTAATGATCAATTTCAGAGAGGAGAATCAATACTTTGCACAAATTTGATTTTAAAGCTTAATATAAATATTATATATTTTTGAAATTAATGATTGGCATGATTTTGGATGATGTCTTGTGATGACTTTGACGAGTGGAAAAATATTTTTAGTTAAACAACAGGATCAGTCAGCATTTTTCTCTGGCATTATTGTCAAAATTTGTCATTAATGTGATAAAAACTATTAAACCAATGATACTAGTTTTAATTCATTAAACAAAAATTTAAAGCTATCAATAAATTCATCAACATTTAATTCCAAAAAATAAATTTTAAATTGATTTGTAAGCCTATCAATTAAAAGATCAGTCAATGTAAGGCTTAGCCTTGAGAGAGAATATATATATGTCTACAGAAGTATTGTTTTGTAAGTGAAAATCTTACTAAAATTGTATTGTATTATCCTATTCGAGGCCCTCTATGAGTATTTAAGTGAATTTCACGTTCCTCCAACTGAAAAGAAATGAATACCACAAATACCTAGGACAAAACGCTTCAAATAAATTTCTGATCGAGATAAGCAATGATTTTGGTTACACTTTTAAACAATACACATGGAGAGTCTCAACTTTAAATATGAAGTAACGTCTCAATTTGTAAGATAAGCTTTAAGAGAGACTCAAAATCACACTAAACTGTAAACTATAAACCTCCCTAAAATAAACTAAAACCATAACTGAAAATTAAGACTTCCTTACATTGTAAAATTCCCACCTTCCTGTATATTCAAGCTGTAAATATCAGTTTTATTTTACCAATAAAATATATCCCAAGCTGTTGATTTTGTTTATTAGTTTTATTTCATTTTATTTCATTTTTGGGGGAGTTTTTCACCCTGAAGCAGCTTCCATAATTTGTGCAATAATTTCTAAGTCAAATGTTTTTTCTGTGTGACAGGCCACCTTAATCTTTTGAATGGTAATGCAACAGAGTACTTTAAGATTCTGTTAAATAGTTTTAATCATGATAATTATAAGAACTTGTATTTTAATAACAAATTAGCACACTTAATTTCAGTTATTTTAAACATTCTTATCTGACCTTTCGAAATTCCTAAACTTAAATGAAGAACTGATTATGTTTTGATGTAATTAGTAAATCACATATGTTTAATTGAGTTATTCTCTGCAATGTTGTTGTGGTACAGCTGTGTTAGAATCAATTTTCCAATGCACATTATGTTCAACTTGGTCATAAATCTGTCTGGAATTCCATGCTTGCTCACATCTGAAAATAATGATAAATCAAACAAATTTTGTGGCTGTCACACAGTAAAAACATGAGGCTGGTTGCATGACAAAGTTCTTTGAAGGTGAAATTTATTTTTTGACCACATGGCTCTCTGGATAGCACATGTTGCTTTAACAAAAAGCAGTATTCTTCTTTTGTGGGGTGTTGTCTCATCTTCAAACTCCTCTCTGCTCTCAAACCTCTTCCTCAAAATAGACTTCAAACTGTTTGTTCTGTATTTCATCCTTAAATGTCACCATCTTTACCTTCTTTCAATGATTATGAAACAAGTATCAGCTTTGGTTTCACTTTGAGGTGAAATTTTCAATATGTGCAGTCACCTGTTAAATGACTTCTTATCCAAATTTGCAAGGAGCTCCCCTCCCCTCAAAGATGAATGAAACAATAGTGAATTATTATTGGGCCAGTTTTATATCTCTTTCTTTGTTTAATGTATAAGGGGTTCATGGAACACTGTTTATTTGATCAGTTGTCTAATGAACTGATCTGAAGAGAACAAAAAAATTGTTAAACTTTATTGCACTGAAAATTGATCTTTTAGTTACTGGGAGGGGTTCAAGGCTAGAGAAAATCACAAAACAAGTTATGCGCATGGGATGTGGGAGGCCCTGGGGTTTTGGCAGAATATGAATTTTTGGTTAACTTGTGAATACCATGCATGAAAGGCTTCAGGGGTGTTTCCTTTCTGGACCAGGTGTCATGCAGGTACCTGCAGCCAGTCACAAAGCTTGTTGGTGGTTCCCTGGTTATGAATGTTTCTTTTTATCGATTATTGGACATTAGTAACTGTATAACACAAATCTTACTGTCTTACATATCATGAAGACAAAAACACATTGAAATTCAAAACCAGAATGAAACTCGAAGCTATAAAAGTGTACAAAGCAGTTTTCCTTTTCCCTGTGTCAACTTTCATTGACCTGTTTGGTAATTTTTAATAATGTATGTCACATATTTAAGGTGAAACTGGTCCAATAATTCCACTATTGTGAAAGAAAACAATGTGTTTTTGTCTTCAAAACACCGGAACACTCTTACTGAGTCAAAATTGGAATCTTCAAAACTGGAGAACTAAACATTGATGTCATATGCTTCCTCTGCAGAGAGAATTGAGTCCGGCGTGGATACATCATTTGAGTAGATACAATGGAGCTCCTTGCTTATTCCTTAACTCTCATGGAATCAGGAGCTTGAACTAAATGTTAAATTCACAAAACTTTAAAATAAACGATGTTAAACGTTAATTATTGAAACAACTTGGGGAAAACTCCCTTGCAATGTATTGCTTTGTCGCATGCCGATACTGTTATTGAAATGTGTGTCCAGTTGAATATGAACCAGTATAAACTGTTTTTAAGTTAGGTATAAGAATTAAATTGCATTGCATAAACAAAAGCAAGCATTTAAAATAAAGAGTTCAGAGGTCACTGAAAATTGTAGAGTTAGGTTGAAAGTTGAAAGCAAGCAAAACCTGTCGGTTTGTTTGTGCAAATTAGTTGGAATGAGTGACTGAATAAATGACTTGATCAGATGCCACAACAGCCATAGATTATTGTAGAACTCAGTATACAGACCAATAACCAAAGGAACAAAGAGAAAAGAGGGTTTCAAGACTTAATCTTAATAAATTAAAGTAATACGTAAATGAATTTGAAAGGCTGCAGGTCTTTCTTTGACTATCATTGTCAATTTTATTTCAAGCAAGCAAGATTTATTTATTGTGGCCAATAATTGTCAAGATGCTTTTCATGGTTTCTTGATTTTGGTGAAGCATTTATTTGCCAAGTTTAACTTGTAATTTATAGCAGTGTAAATTTTACAAATTTCATTGGTCTCTATTTGTTTTGACCTTTTTTAACACCTGGTAGATTGAAATACTGTAGCCACATTTTGACTTATTAAAGCTAAATAAATGATAATTCATTGTAAACATCCATTTAAACACCAGGCAAAGATTGGTTGTAGTCAGTTAGAAATTATTTGCCAGCTTCAATGAGTTAAAAATTGATTGTGCTTTAAAGCTTTAATCACTTATTAGCATAGTAATAATATTTACCCATTGTCTTTTATTTCAAACTTTTGACCCTGCATTATAATACTGTATTGTCAGTGCTTTTTAGCCAGTAGTCAAATAAATGGAGATCATGACTCCGCCATCTGTCTCTTCTCTTTGCCTTGCTCAGGTTAACCTAACTCTCATCTAAACCTTTTGAGCTATTAATTTTTACTACTAGTAGTGGAGAAAAAAATAATATCAAATAAATCTGAGAGTGCCTTATTGTGGTGTTGGGTGCGGTGAACATAAACTGGTGAAGAGCTAATTTTTTAGACTCGGGTTAAATTATTTTGAACATACTCACAGTGCTTTTCTTCCTGTCAAAAACAGGAAATAATCATTAACAATTTTAGTCCTTCGTTGCAATAAAATAAAGAAAATCTAGGGTGATTTAAACATGCTACAAGCCAAAAATAAAACAATAGTAATAGCAAAAAATTCTGTCTTTCACAGTCATTTCCCCTCATTAAGTTTCACCGAGACTATTTCATTTGGAATTTTTCTTGAAAAATAAATACAAAACTTGAAGGGTTAGATATGTTATTTGATTTTACTCCTGTTTTATAAATATGTTATTTCATAGTAGCTCAAGACAAATGCAAGAAGTGACCTGTAGATGTTTGGGTGGAATAGAAACAAAACACCTCCTCACACAAAAAAAGTAGTTGGTTACCAGTCTTTTCTGTTGCTTGTTTTTTACTGATATGAGTTCATGAATTATTTATCTTTTTGTTCTTTCTTCCCTGTTGCTGTAACTCATTTAACACATCTGCTATTATTGTTTCTCTCCAAGAACTTTTAACTTAATCGTCGAATTTATGCATCTGTTAAAAGAACTTAAATTATGAAACTAAACTCTTATTGGATGAGTTATATCTGACACGACAGTATATCAACTGCTGAAATCAAATATTTAATTGAAGTAAAGTAAGACAGATGGCTTTTGTGTGCTTAAATTGAAATTCAAATAAAAAATTTAAATGCATCATAAGGAGGCTAACCCTATCGCATGTAACATGATGTTGCTAAATGTCATCTTCCAAATGGCTTTCATTTAATTAAGGTTAGGAAATGAATATAGGCTTCACCAACACTTTACATTTTTGACAGGTTTCCTGACAATGTAAAATCATTTAGTAAGTGTTAAGAGCATAGATGTGTGAATGGAAGTGTATATGTTAATGTGAAGAAGCTTTGCCAGCTTCCTCTGTCAGCAGGTGTTTTCAAAACCACCTCCCTCCTTGCCTTCTCATTGGCTGTGGCATGCTTCCTCCTTTGATTTTTAATGGCTTCCTGTGTCTTTAACATAATTTTGTCTTTTACTTAGAGAACAAAAATAGAAACAACCGTCTTTTGCATAAAATTTGTCAAGCTTGTAAAAGTTATTGTTCTCTTGAATTTGTTCTGTCTTTTGAATTTTTTTCTCCATGTATTCCATGATATTCCAATCTGAGCTATAAAATTATCAATGATTGTTGTAAGCCAGAGATAAAGTAAAGCTAAGAAGAGAGGAGATAAATCCATTGAATTCTGTCCCAGTCAATATAAAAATGTTGATATTGTTTTATGCAGTTACAATGTAAAATGAAATAGGCTTTATATCAGATTTTGACAGTCATTTTTTTTGTAACCTCCAGTTAAATTTTTTTTCTGATTGCTTTATTCAAAAATGTAAAGCTTATCTGTTGATTTTGTAGTTAATGCAGTGTACATTTTTAAGCCTCTTATTTTTTCTGATGGTATATTTGAAGTTAATTTTCATAAGCAGTAAAACTGTTGTTTGTGATAATATTATAACTGTTTTCTACAGTTAAAAATTTTGACTTCTGCTTTGTTGATTCATAATTTAATAAGGTTTATGGCTTAAATGGCTTGTAGCTTGAAATAACATCCCTGTCGATATCCTTTTCAAAGGATGTGCAACGTTACAATAATAAAAACTCTGTGGTGCAGTTGTGTTTTGATTTTCTGTAATTACCACGTTTGTCGGAGAAATTGGCATCTTGTCTGATCATAGAGCATAAATCTAATATGCTTTCTTAAGGTATCCCTATAATCTATGCTGTGTTGCTTTGGCTTTATTTATTGTGCTATCACAAGTAAATAATTATAATTTTACACCTGCTGTATTTTGAGATGTGCATTTTTTTTTATTTATCCACAGCTAAAGATCCAAAGAAGATCAAGAGAGAAAGAATATCAGTTCATGGATTTTATAGAATAGGAAAAGTTATAGGAGATGGAAACTTTGCTGTTGTTAGGGAGTGTAAAAATAGGTATGTCTTCCTCTTCATAGAAAATGTGAATAGAGATGATTATATATGTACAGCATTATTTCAATATGCTAATGGAATAAATTTTCCCAAACATCCTGGCTTGACATTTATCTGTCTAAGCAAGTAGATTAATATGCAGTGACTTGTCAATACAATGTCTCTTGCTCTAAGTGCTAACATTGCCCCACCCCCCACCCCCCTCCACCCCCAGTTAAATTAGTTGTTTAAAAAGTAATAATATTAGTTTTAGTTTATTTACTTTGGCCTCATTTTTGCATGTTTTTTTTTTGTAGGAAAACTAATAGAGAGTATGCCCTAAAGATTATTAGCAAAGCTAAAGTGAAGGGAAAGGTGAGATCAAACGTATGTTACATAGGTAAATTCTGTATACGAGCCAAGTGGCCCATCAGGCCAGCACTTACCTCCAATTTCTGTAACATGAAGCGACTAGGACTATTTCTATTCCCCTCTGGATGGGATGCTGGTCCATTGCATGGTAACCCCCTCGGCAGTAAATTTGCCAGTACCTATTGATACACCTGGGTGGAGAGAGGCACTGTTAGAGTAAAGAGTCTTACCCAAGAACACAACGCATTGTCCCTGGCTAGGGTTTCAAAAACCCAGACTGCGTCAACTGAAGTTGAGGACACTAACCTTGAATGAATGAATGAATGAATGAATACCTTTATTTAAGTGTCAAACTAAAATAGCAGTAAATAACCACTAAATGGGGACACTATAAATAAATTAAAATTAATCAAACTATTTACAATTGATAAAACGAGTATGAAATTAATGAGATTATTTACATGTGCATGATTGTTGAGTGTGGCTTAGAACTATTTACAAATACATATAGACTTAATAAAATACTAGTGTCTATCATGTATGACATAAAATACAATCAGAACAATGAGCATCAGCCAGTAAGGAATTTAAATCAAACTTTCTAATACACTGCCTAAACACAGATAATGCAGGAAGGTCTCTTATATTTTCTACTGTGCCTCCCACGTTCCACAGGATTATACACATGTACAATGTAGAACTGATGGCTATGAACATGTTTAATTTGTCCTTTGTTCATACTTGCTTGTGATATGATGTGTGAAGACCAGATGTTAGGGCTGGCTGACTTTCTTTGGTTGTCAAATGAGTGTAAACTCTTATTGAATCTGATGAAAATCATATTCAGACTCGACAAAAAGAAATAAGAGCAAGATACTTCTGTTGTTTCATCTTCTCTTGCAATCTGATTGTTAATTTAGTTAAAGTTAGACTCATATTCTGTATACTTTTAAACATTTGTACAACATTATGAATCATGTTGTGTTATGTTTTTTCAGGAACATATGGTCGAAAATGAAATTAGTATATTAAGAAGAGTAAAACACAGAAATATTGTAGAGCTAATGGAAGAATACGAAACTCCCAAAGAAATATTCCTGGTTATGGAGTTAGTTAAGGTGAGTCCTGGACAAAATAATAAACACAGTGAAGTGTTGTAGTAATCAATAATATTTATGCTCTAACTGATCAACGCCCTGTGAAATGACAATACAGTTCTCCAGCTGACTGATTCTTGAAGGAAAAGTCTTGGAATAGCGTTATCTTTGGTGAAACTTGACTAGGGAAAGGGACCAGAAATCTTCAGTGTCCTCAATGGTCTCTGGATGTCTCTGATTGTGGTTGGGTCTTAACTTGCACTCCCAGAAAAAAATATGCCTTTAATTCAGAAAAAGTTGGCAGGTAGATATCTGCTCAAATTGCAACACCTTTTAGGAGTGCACATATTATCAACTGTAAACCACCATATTTTCAAGACTAACATTAACAGGAAGGTATGACAAAAACTGAGTGGAATATTAATTTTAGTATTCTGTGTTGTGAGCTTGAGAGACCTTAAAGGGATAAAAATATAATACACTTTGAATTGTCCATGTTCCTTTATTATCATTATTCCTATTTTGTTTTTTAGGGAGGAGATCTTTTTGAGGCCATCGTTAGAGCTACTAAATACACAGAGAAAGATGCGAGCCACATGGTCCGAGACTTGGCATCTGCACTACACTATCTACATTCTATGAATATTGTACACAGAGACATTAAGCCAGAAAATTTATTAGTAAGTAACATGCCTTCTACTTAATTGCAAATAGTCCATGAATTGGTTGCCAGGTTGATTGTGCACTTGTCAATAGACGAGGCTTTGCTTTGATGATGGTGATGATGATGATTATGATGATGAGATGATGATGATGATAAATATAATTACATGTACATTTAATTTAAATTACTGAAATGTGATGTACTTGTAATCTGGTTACCCACTAAACACCCAAGAGCTCTCCTGAGCTGGCTCTTTGTGGATTCTCCGTATATTTAATTTAGAGTGCTGGTTTTTGTGGGAGGGGTCGGGAAGGAGGAAGAACCCTGAGAAAAACCCTTGGTGCAAGGATGAGAACCAACAACAAACTCAACCCTGGGCCAGTTTGGCGGGAGGCGAGCCTTCTCACCACTGTGCTGCCCAGGAGCAAATCAAAGTACGAGTATCTGTTCAGTACCAAGCATTTTTTCTTTCTGAGACACCCTCCCTATATTGCATATGAATTGCATGTATAATAGACATTTTTTGCTTTTGACTTCTTCAGGTTGTAAATTATTCAGACAATAGAAAATCCCTCAAGTTAGCAGACTTTGGTTTAGCCACCGAGGTCAAAAGCCCAATGTTCCTTGTGTGTGGAACACCAACATACGTCGCACCAGAGATTTTGGATGAATCAGGGTATGTGCTGAATAATAATGATGAAAAAATTTATGATGATTCAGTAGTGAATCATCATTATGTGCTATTATTGCAGATTGTAATAAGTGTCTTTCCAAGTGAAAGTGCTATTTTATAGTCGCAAAGGAATCTAAATTGCAATTAATATTTTTAAGAAAACAACAGATATTCTGGAGGGTAACTGGAGGGTAACTAGTGATAGATAGTTCTACTTTTCAGCTGTTCTAACTCTCACGAAGATGATTTGATATCATTGTTTTTTTGTTGTTGTTGTTTTCAGATATGGACTGAAGGTTGACATTTGGGCAGCAGGAGTTATAACATACATTCTTCTTTGTGGATTTCCACCTTTTAGAAGGTTTGGCTGTATTACACCCTCTTTCAGTGTTACGTGCATAGGCGGCATCTTTCGACATGCTACGTAACCTGGCCCATGTCAAAATGTAAGCCAACTGACTTCTCTACAGTCGAACTCGAAATTTGGTGATGAAAGATGGATTTATTTGACATCAAACTTAGGTTAGGAGTATCAAGAAGTCATTCCTAGAGAGATGATTTGACTGTTTTCAGTGTTTACACCTTGCAAATATTAATAGTGGCAGAGGCCTAATTGTACCAGAAGTCACTATTGAGAGCCAATTGACTACACTAAAATCTCTTGAATTATCCTGTCAATTGGGAAACATGCAAAGTCCACAATCTTCTTCAGCCATTTGATGTCAGTAATTATCATTTATTTGTCATTTCTTCTGCTAATAACTGGAAAAATTGTCAGTTTGATTGTTAAACGGACTTTCAGCCGTTTACATAGCATGCTGAAAGGTGGCATGTCAAAAGATGGTCGAAAGATGTCGCCTATGCACGTAACACTGAAAGCAGGTGTAAGTGTTATAAGTATTTGTTCCTTGTTTGTTAGTGCTTTCTCAATAAAGTGCTTTGCAGATACTAAAGGTAAAATAGTTAGATGGGTCAGAAACTGATCAAACAGTAGATTCTCTCAACTAGTTCTTTGTAAAAGGAATAGACCAGTAATGAGGATTTCTATATTGGTGCGAGGAACTAAAACTGTAATTTTCATTGCAGTCCTGACCAGGATGAATTGTTTGACTTAATTCTTGCCGGAGAATTTGAATACCTGTCACCATTTTGGGATGACATCTCGGAGTCAGCCAAGGTAGGGACTACAAATAAGTGCAACACAGGAGGTGGTGAAAAGTAATTTTGAGACTTTGGGAGATGGCAAGACTAATACATGGTCTTCAAGTCTGAGACGTTCCTGGCTTTGCCATAGAAATCAAGACACTGAGAAGGTGTTGCAAAAAAATTTGAAATGGCAAGACCTATGAAATTTTGTTACATTTGTGTGCGAGTGCAACCTTGATGGCTGTGATTTTACTTAAGTGTATGGAAGAGAAGACAAACAAAGAAGGGACAATGTAATCTTGCTAGATTTCTGCCATATTTCTTTCCTTTGTTGCCATATTTTTTCATTAAATTTAACGTTGTGATTGAATGCTGATCCAAATACATCATTACAAAAGTGATAATAGGTGCAAGTTGATGAAATGTTATTTTGACTCAATTGTACTGTTAGACATAAACATGCATGAAATCTGCTACAAAACCTGGGTTTAGTTGTCCTAGCAGTTTGGTTAGGGAGGGCCACTGTTAGAGTATACAATGTACTGTATATGATAAGGGTGTTGAAGGTTAAGTTGGTTCACTTATTGATTTAGTAATGATGACAATGAAGGTATCTGCTGTATACCCTTGTTTTCTCATGGCTCTGGTTTGTCATTTTAGGATCTTATAAATCAGATGCTCATCGTGGATGACAATAGAAGATTTTCTGCCCTTCAAGTCTTAAATCACTCATGGATAAAGGTATTTTCTTTACCTTGTCATAAAAAGGTTTTGGTGGTTCATCGTGGTGAAGAACTGTAATAATAGTTAATAATAAACTTTTTGTCTTGGAATGTGGTCACTTGTGATGTAGATTGTGACATTTCAACTGTCTAATGAAAAATATTTTATATATGTCAAATTATTATTGCATTTTGATTGGTTCTTACCTATAATCTATTGGAGGACAGATGTGTAGATGATGTCATTAACAATTTTTTTGTGTTTTTGTTATATAAAACAAGTAGATTCCATGTTGCTACATATCTGTTCAGTAACAGATCATAAATATGTCAAAATCTGGTAAAAACATCAGTGCACACTCACCCAATGTCTAGTACACCACTTCTTTGTTCTTACCACATTACTGAGCAGACGCATGGCAACATGGAATCTATTTGTTAACCACACACCATTCTCCAAGAAATAAATGTAACTAAACTGGGATTTAACTTCTTTCTTCAATAGGGTCACACAGCTGGAGACAAAGATATTCATGTTAATCTTAGAATGGAGATCACAAGAAATTTTGATCCACGGAGAAGGTTGAGAGGAGCTGCCATTGCTGTACAAACGGTAAATTATTTTTCCAAGAAACCTCACTCCAAATCAAAGAAGCAGTCATTTCAGACAGACAACCAATGGCTTATTGAGTCCAAGAAAGTTGTCTTCTCTGATGAAGTGCTCAACATGCCTTCGCAATCTAATGCTGCTCATGAGTTGCATCATGGGTCTGAGGGCAGATTGCACTTTTGTGATAACGCATGGCAAAATATAGAAAAATTGACTGGCAGTGATCTGCCATACAGACATGTAAGTAGTCCTGATATGCACACTCCCACTGAGCAAATGCAGGTTGGGATTTCTGATTTAGTGCTAAATGCTGTGAGTGAAGAGAGTGTTCTTCCACACCAAACAAAACATGGTTTCTCATGGTCTGAGAGTAACCGAAAACCTGTGTTGAGGGCAAGGCAAGATAACTTCAGTTTGCATGCGAGTCATGCAGTTCATGATCCCCACGAGGACAGCAAAGGTAGAACAAGAAAAAGATCTCATGGTGCAAGGGTGGAATCTAAAGATGGAACACCGATCGATCGGTTTCATGTTCCCCAAATTACTCAAAATGATTCCTTAAACTTAGGACAATTCACTGAAAGGGATGTAGTTCTTAAGCCAGCCTTGACAGGTGAAAGTACATCTGATGCTGGTACTGGACAAACTCTTGATTCTGCATATGAGAAAGCCTCTGATACATCTGAGGAAAAGAAAATCAGTATCACTAATTTAACTCAAGAACTTAAAAGACTGAAAATGAGTCTATCAGGTGCAGCTAATGTTGCAGTTGAAGTTTAGGATCCACTAAGCAAATTTTATCCAAACTGTTTATGAAATTGTCGCTTTGTAGATGTAAATCTTAAACTTTACTGCAAAGGAAGTTAAAAAAATATGCTGATAGTAAGATTACAGTTAACTTCTTAGAAGTGGTTTAAAACAGTCATAACAACAACCAACATTTAATTTTTTCCTGGCATAAGGTTTTCTTAAGTAGCATAGGCTTGCAATGCATGCAAAAGGCTTCACCTACTTGAGCCACGGTACATTTTGAAAGAAATAATAACAGTGATAATTATCTATTAATAGCCCATTGTTTCCCAAGAGTGATGAACTGTCTAAACTCTCCTTACAGTATCAATATCAATATATTGTCAAGACAACAGGTGATGAGGAAATAGGAAATGATCTATGAAGGATTTTTGTCCTGGTGTACCCCTAAATTTTGATTACTATTTACAAGACGTTTATGGTATTCAGTAAGGAGAATTTGATATTTTGAGCTTGGGAAAGTAAGGGCTATGTGTTAATTAAATTGTAGAGCTAACTAATTTGGTATAGACTGTAATTAGTACATTTTCAGTACCCTGAAGGTAAATAGGCAAGGCTAAAAACACTCACATGATTTGTAAGCTCCAATAATTTTTCTACCTTTGTAAAAAAAGATGCTATGCAAAGAGTATTTTTTCCATCTTCAGTTTAAAGTACAAATTTTATTTTCTTTCTTGTGGCAATCCTTTGTTTACTGTTTTACTTTCTGGTGTGTATATTTCTTTGAGGAAAGCTTCAGTCTTATTTTTTAAAACAATGTAATGCAAAGCAGGTTTGGAATTTCTTTCTTCATTTGACCAGCAGACTTAATTAAAGCATGCCATAAATAAATGTTACATACTCAACTGATGGCATAGCTTAATTAGAGCTGGCTGAACATTACTTCTGACAAAATTCCGAAGTTGGAAAACAATCAACCAGGGATACTACATGATCTCAAAAATTTGTAAGAAGCAAAAGTTCAATTGGTTTTATGAAGAGAGATGTCAATGGCATTACTAAATTAATGTCCATGACAAAATTGCCACAAAGTTTTATTTTCTAGGAAATTGGCTTTTTACAATAGTAGAGTGGTGATTGAAGTCCATTATTTAAACCAAGAGTTCAGAATGACTTTTGACCTGTTTTCATACATTAGTAGTAATGAAAGACTTCCATTGAATGATCTTTTTGAGTAGTTGTGCATGCCATTTCAATTAAATGTTTTGTTTAAAAAGAGTAAAAGAGTAGAATAGTTAGTATTTTAATTATATTAGTGTTTGATTGATTTGAGTGTAAATGTAATTACTTTTGATAGGGAAATTTAGAAATTAATAGTTGGCAAATATTTTCTAGAGAAAGTTTGTACAAAGATGTAAGTTTATTGATAAGTAAATTCATAATACTATTTATTTTATTCATAGCCTTAAATGGTAAGATACTAAAAAGCAGATTTTAAGACTAAATACTATAAACTAATAATTTATAACTTAAAATAGATTCTATAAACTGCATTTATGCTGCATGCTGCTGTAGTCTAATGGAACAAAATTATTGTGTAGCTGATCATTTCATAAAGGGGACATTTTTTGTGATCATATGTTTTCTTTTATCACCATTAGAAGTGAGTGCTGCATTTGGGTGTTATTTCATGATTTTTAGCTGTATGGTCATTAGCTGGTGGAATGTAAGGTTTACGTTAAGTTTATTTTATCTGTGTCCAGAATGTAAATTTTGAGCTCATGCTTATTGAAATATTGATCATTCCGTATGTATAAAGGTTAGCCTAAAAGGTGGGATAGGGAAGCTTCTTAGATGCCAATTAGAACCAGATTGCTTATGTAGGATTTAAAAGTGTCAATGATCCAATATGTTAATGATCCAAGAGTAAAATTATTACTATTTTAGCAGTTGGAAATGGATTAATAAATGATTTTTTTAAAATGCATGTTAGTTGTAAATATGTTTTGTTCAGTTGCATTACTGAGAAATAAAAAAAATCAATTATTTCTTTCAGCTGCATTTTGGAGTTTGAGTTTGATGGCGATTTTATGTTTGTTACCTTAAACAAAGTTTATTGAAAATACTTCTATTATGTCCATAAATACTGAAGACATTTAAAAAACTACTAACAATGACATTTGTCCAGTGGTAAAACAAAATAATTTTTGATATCAAATTGCTGTGTTTTGTTAACTTAATGACTGTGTTGCTTTGAAGAGTCTCAACTTTGCACTTGTTTCCTTTGTGATTATCTAAGATTTTCACATTTCAACTATACTTGAAAAAGCAGCAACTATACACTTTTTGGATAAGCATTTTAGAGAGATATTGAGAGATATTGTAGACTGCAGATTACAGTTGCATATAAATTGTGAAGGAGAGGCAAGAATTTAAGGTCTTAGAAGAAATTCAATGGCTTTCCTTTTGAGTAGTTTGCTCTGGTAACTGATCTCTCGCTTGTTTTGTTGCACAGAAAGGCAGGGAGAATCCCAGGACAAAAGGCCCCCAAAAAGACCGTGAAGGAAGGAAAGCCCTTACACCTCTGTCAAGGAACACATTATATAAAAAGGATTTTCATAATGCCAGGGACTCTCTCAACAAGCTTATGGACACACCAGAACAAAATAGGAGTGTGAAAATTAACACCACAATAAAGAGCCCCCCTGTCAAAACCCCTACTAATTATGTTCCTGTTTGGAAGAGGCCCTTAGGCAATGCAAAGACCCCTGGTGGGTCCCCAAATCAGAGCCCACAGAGAAAAGCAGTTACCAACTCACAACGGAATGCACCTGGTAGACAAGGAAAATGTAAAGTTCTTAGACAGCCACCAATGAAGTTTAGGTTGTAATCTTCGGTAGAATTAGTTGTGTTGTGTTTGCTGGTCTTCACAGACCTGTCTAGGGAGATCACGTCCATTAGAAGATATGAAGTTATGTTGGTAGTGAACAGTGTGATAGATATGTCGCGCAAAGTATGATGGCCTGTGTTGATTTGCTCTTCCTTTGACTATGTTTTTTTTTTGAAATTTTAAATTACAATGGATTAATATTAAATTTTAGTAAACTGTTAAAATAACAATTAAAAGGAGAATAAACTACTTTGGATAAAAGTGAGCTAAACCAAAGCAGTGAATAATAGGTTTACTAAAAACCGAGCTTAAATTGCTGTGTTTCATCAGGCAAACAATACAATATAAATATTTTACTAAAATATAAATAATATAACGTGTATTATATATTTTACATAATGCTGTGACATTTTCATTTCTATTTTTGTAATAAAAGGTAACAGTATTTTGCAATAAGAAGATAAAAGCCAATAAACATGAACGATTTAAAGTTAGGAGTGGCCTTCAATTGAATATAAAATGCATTAACTACCATTTTTTTTTCTACTATAATACATATTTTCACTGTGAAAGAGTAACAACAGCAAAGTTTATGGAGTTATGTAACATTTAGTAAAGTGTCTGGAGAAAAAACTTGTCTTAAAGTTTTGCTCCAGTGATTTGGTTAAACGTCGGTTCACAAACTGCTGTTTAGTAAAATTCTTTAAAAACTCTATAAACACCCTGAGAACTAAAATAAAAGATACAAATAAATTACAAATTAGCTTGCAAAAATAACAGGATATAAATACATTTCACATGCTTCAAAAGTTACAAAAGTGAAAGGAGAAAACTTAAGATCGATTTACAATAATGGTAAAACAATGTCGTATGCAACTTGACTTTATCTAAAACCTTAAGACCTAAATTTGCAATTCACAAGCAATGAAACTGAACTTAAACAACTAAAGATGCAAACCGCTTACATAAACAAACTAAAATAGTGTAGAAAATAATGACCTTGGTGCTGCCTTGATCACCAGAACAATGATAAACTTGGAGAAACTTGTTAACCGGCAATGAATTAACAGATCTTGTGTCAATTGAATTGCTAACGAAAAAACTAATCTTTTATAATGCTAGTTGGGTGTCGGGCGTTACATGTGTGCTTTCACGACACCACAGAACTTACCAGAAAGACCTAGAAACAAGGGTAGCATACACGTGAAGCAAATGCACATGAAAAAGCCTTAAATAGCTGAATACACGTTCAAATAAACTTCTAATGACTAAAAAATAGTACTCTTAAGGCTACAAAGCATAGCAATTGAGCGTAAAACAGCTTAAATAAGAAACCTGTTGAAAACTTGCGCAGTGTTGCACATGCAAGTTTGTTGCAGAAGTGTGTGCCACTTCAAGTGTCGTACCACATGCGCGTACAACTTAACTGCTGTAGCTACAGTTACCTAGGTGATGGTGACTTACTGAAGAAAGTTAAATTAGTGAAGATGAATTTTATGTTTTCGTTCTCAATAAGATCAACATTCCCCTCACATGGTCCCATTAGAGTTACATCCCTCTGCAGTTATGAATGTGTGTTGTTTCTTTCTTTGGTTTGCCCAGCGGCACGACAAGTTATTTTTTTATCCACTGAGGCTCAGAATTTTTTTTTAAAAATAATTGGATGAAAATTCTGCAACAATATTTAAGTACTCTTAATGGTGTTATCTGTAACGAAGTTAAATAAGTTTTGCTCTTATTTTTATTGTTAAATTACTTGTGACTAAAAAAAATAAGTCTTATTCCCACTGACAATTACTTAAAGGAACCCTTTCAGGTTTACACTTAAGTTACTGAGTCCAGATAACCACTCCATGGCTTTGAGATATTAATTCCGGAAGGTAAGTTTTTGTTATTATACCTAACAAGTTAATAACTGATGCAATAATATCATTGAATAAATTATTGTGAATAGTCTAAATGTTAAAAGCCATTCACATGCCATTTTCCTTAATTCTGACAGAAATGTATGCAGTTTGCTAGGTTTTTAAAAGATGAAAGTTTTTCAAATCTTAAATCTAAGAAATTAACTCATAATGGCATTTTTTGACTGAAGGATTAAGATTGCAGATATTAATTTAACACAAGTCTTAAACATTAAATACCATGTACTTTAAAATGTTTAATTATTTAGGAAACAATGAATTTACAAAGAGTCCATGGTAAATTATGGTACTGAGCCAGGTGTCAATGAGATTTAAACTGATAACCAACACACTACTGGTGCTGTTTGCCTGAAAGGTAGTTAATTATGTGCAGCTTTCAGTGGCAGAGATGCCAACCTAAAAAAAATCAAAATTGGGAAGATTGCAATTTTACCTTTTCTGACCCTAAATAAAAGTTGTTCAAAGTAGAGGTCTGCCAGTTCAACCACAAAAAAGCATAAAGAAATCAAAAATCAAAAATATGTCTGAAAAATGTATTTTATGCACTTTCACTTGTGTTGTCTGGGACATTTGGTGACCTACACTGGGGACCAGGAGATTTGGTCTGTATCTGTGAGACTTTCTGATAATCTGGGAGAGTTGGCATAGATAATATGCTAGCTACTGGATTGTCGTATCAGCCCTCTTTTGAATAAGTCAACCCTGATATTGTGCTTTAATTATGCCAACTGAGCTGTGATGACACTGGGAATGATGTATAAGAAACATACATCACACTGCTGTGACATGACATAAACTTAAGACCCTTGGTATCATTGCTTAGTATAACATTATGATTTACTATGATCTACTATTATGAAGGTTGTTTGAAATCCCATTAAGCTACATCATCTTTTTTGTCTCATGCACCTAATTCCTACTTTTGCCTGCATTCAGTGTCCTTCACATGGTACATGCAGTACAAGTATTCTATCTAACACTGGATTGAAGGATGTCGTTTCGCTTTAATACTGTTTTGTTTTCTTCCTCAAGGTTAAAGCCTTGGAGAAACTTAGCAAATCTCTAAAAGATGGCCAGAAACTTGCAGTAGGAGAAAGTTACCAAGATTTAGTGTCAGCCATCAAAGAAGACAACCCTGCTCAATATCGGCATCCAGATAAACATGCGTCACATGCAAGGAAGCAACGCCGTAAGAGTTTAAATTTTGAGATCTTTTTCAGTGAACAAGATGAAAATAAAACCGATGATGAAAAGATAGAGAATGTTAATGGAGAACCCAATAGAGACAACGCTGAAAGCTCGAGCCATGAATTGTCCTCAAAGCTGTCAAAGGAAGAGGAATTAAATTATGACGTATTCAAGACTGAATAAGATCGATTATAGCACCCTAAAATATAAGAAGTAGGTACTATGAATGAAATAATGATAGAATATTGTAATATTTATTCCATGGATGCAGCAAATACTGTGGAACTTGGCTCATCTGATTACCTTATGGCCCATGAAATTCTGCTTCTATCTACAGAATGCCCATGTTCTCTATAAGAAGATGACTCAATGTTTCATGCCAAAATAAAGTAGGATACTGTAATGATGAGGTGGTGTTAATGAGGTAGTCATTGTATAGAGTCTTCTGTATCTTCAATTCTTTATGGACAATAGTATGTTCATCAAAAGTGCAGTTAAGTAAAAATGTCACAAGGAATTCATAGTTTCACCCTACAGTACAACTGCACTGTATAGAATAATGATAATTATTAATAGTTATTTCATCACAATTTTTCATATTGAATGTCAATATTAAGATTGTGGGACTTGTAGGAATTTACATAGTTACTGTTGTTTATTGAACAGTTTGTTACCCTTACAACTAGGTGGCAAAAAACCCCAAAACAATTAGTGAGAAGTATTATTTATATACAGGTATGAATTAACAGAGTTGTAAATATTTTGAAGAGTATTTTGTATTGAAGTGTGGTATAATTTTGTATAGAGGACATTAATTTTGCAAAGTCAGAATTATTTGATGTCACACCATATGGTGTTAATAGTTTTCAACCAAATATAATGAAAATAATGATACTGTAAATCTATAATTCCAAAAGGTCTAGATAGCAGCAGACACGTAAAGATTTTAAGGAAAACGACCAATTTTTTAAGTTTAAAAGACATGTTTCGACAGAACTTCTGTCATCTTCAGTTGAAGGAATGATTACAAAGCAAGTTGAATAATAAGTAGACAAAAATGCTAATTAAGACAAATAGTAACAACAGAAGTTCTGTCGAAACATGTCTTTTAAACTTAAAAATTGGTCGTTTTCCTTAAAATCTATTATTATTAGGATTATACTGAGCGAAGTCATGGTGGACCGACAAGTTTTCGATATCTGCAAAAAGGCAGTCTGTTTCCAGCAATGTTCTTTAGTCTCAATGCCTACCCAAATTTTCCAAAGAAAATTAGTCTGGAAAAGTATGGATGAATAAATTGCACTTTCTATCTGTGTAGAAATATGATTGGATTGTGCAGTTCCAGAAAACATCCACACCCACCCCAGGCAAGGTTAATGGAAATTCCTACAGGGGGGGGGGAGGGGGGTTCAAAGGCCAAAATTTTTAAAAGGGAAGTTGAATTGAAGCTAAACCAGAATGAGGAAACCTTCCATGGGCAAGGTATGGATATTTTCTGGAACAACACATTATGCTGGAAATTGAATGGTTCTTTTTCTTTTGAAAAGTGATGAGTTTTCACCACCACTTTAATGTTAGGGTGGCAGCTCCTGGCAAAGGCATACAAACATCTGTAAATGCTGCAACTCTTGAATTACCCTGGGTGCCAGAGGTTCTTTTTCTCTTTTTCGCGAGAAGCTGCGAGACAACTAAAGCATGATACACAGGGAGCAAAGATGCTAAAAATATGGTACTAACTACCAAAAACCAATCAGCCACTGAGTTCAAAATTTGAACTCAAGTGAGGTCATCAATTAACTGTTTTCCTTGCCACAATCTTTACTTTGCCACCAAAGAGGAACCCTCTGAGAGCCAGCTTATTCTTAAATGCATTGAGGTTAGTTTGAACGCATTGCAAATTAAAACATACACAATGACTAATAATATTGCCCCTTGTAATGAACAACTGTTCTTGATTCTTATTTAAAAGTGTGAGATGTAAATGTGACCTCAACAAAGACAGCTGCAACTTGGACTTGATTGTAATAAGGATTTCTTATGGCAGTAAGTCATATTACTTAGAAAAGTGGCATCCAAAATGAGATATGGTATTTAATGACAGAGATTGTTCAATATCTTTTGTCAATACTGAAAGAGTGCTGCCTAGCAGACTAATGTGATAAAATGCTGCTGATTCTAGTGATAAACGGAATGGTGTTAAAAAATAAAATCTGCATTTCTGTCAGTTTTTATACTAAGATATCTAAGATATCAGTTTCTATACCATATAGAAAGGACGGGGGTGCTTGTCAGAAATTCTGAAAATAACCCTGAGAGGTCTTAAGATCCTGTTTTGTGGGCATTACTTTAAATGGTTTTAACCCTTAGGAGGTGCCAATTCTAAAACAAGACAATCTCCTGTCATTTTTTTTTTTTCAGCTCAATACCCTAAAAGGTATTGTTAAAGCTCCAGCTATGGACTTTTTGAGGCTGAACACCCTAAATACCAAAACCGTGTTTTTAACCCCTAAAAGGTACCACAAGTACCCCTGTCCTTTCTATGTGGGAGTTTAATTTCTCTCTGGGAGCCCCACCCCCCTATTGTAGAAGCATTGTACCAAGGGCCTGTTATGTGTTTACTGGAGACTTAACACTGCATCCTGAGAGAGAGTGAATTGAATTTATAAAATAATGCTTAGAAGCAATCCACAGCATTTCTTTATTATTCAGTTTGATCTCACACAATCAATACATTCAAAAATAAAGAGTTCAGTTGAGGGTTCAACACCATTTAAATCCCAACCAAAGAAATGGCCAGCAATTTGAAATTCTCCTTTACGGCTAACAAACATACTATTACCCTCAGGAGAATCTGTTATATCAACTGGGTAGCTTCTTACATCCTCCTGACTAAACTATGCCACCTTCTTGCATCCTGAGCCACTGCCATGGCAACATGCTTACAAAGTTGAAAGAAGTTGAAAGAATACAAATTATAGTATGAAGGGGTGGCAGATGGTGAATGCAAGATGTCGCGAGAAGGTGAAGCAAGCATTTTTCTTCTGGAGTCCGAGACATTTTGACTTGTGAAATTCTGAGACCAAGACCTCAAAAGTGTTTTAGTGCAAGCTTGAGATGTTCTGAGTCTCCCTTTTTGAATTTATTTACTGTATACTTTTTTGTATATATATGAAACAAACATGTATGTAGGGAGCCTTCAGTTGTAAATGCTTGTACAAGATGTCAAATCTGAAAAACTGTCAACAGTTAATAATAGCAGATTTGCACGTTGCTGTCATTTGACTACAACTACCAGAATTCCTTTTGTCTTTTCTTTATTACTGAAATTTTAAAGTCCCAGTGGGGTTTAAAGAACAATTGCTCTAATTAGCATAACAGGCAGAAAGAGTGAAGGATTCTGGTAGCTGTAGTGAAATGATGCCATCATGTTAATCGCCTATTATTACACAGCTCCACAAGGTTTCATTGTGAGCTATTGTGGCTTGCTTAATTCAATTTAAGAGGATTTACGATTAAGCTTTCCTCAGAAATCGTAAAGTCTGTTTTATTATCAATACACTAAAAGATGTCATTTCACAAAAACAAACAAACAAACAACCAAACTGAATCAAGAGTTTGGTACTTCATTTTTGCTTAGCCTTAGACTGTGACAGCTTTGTTTAAAAATCAAGACTATGATATGCAGATAACCACAACAAAGGAGACTACAAGAGCCATGAAATTCTACTAAAATTTTGCAAGGCCTAGAGTTTTTGAGGGACCATTTGCCACCCCTCCATGAGACTGGTTTAGCAAAAATTCTCATAGTAAGAAACAGATATGGCAAACACACATTAAACAATTTCCCTTATTATGACTTAGTATCTAATGGTTCATAAAGCGTCAATCTTTCGTTGAAAACATGGTAAAAAAATTTGCACACAATTGGTTTGGCTTAGGAGCAATTTCAAATCTAGGTAAAAAGAAGATGAAGAGTTCCTGACTTCCTGTCACGAGTTTTCTCATGCAATCAGTACAGTGAAACCTGCACTAATGGAAACCACACCCTAATGGACAGTTGGACTGTCACTGGAGTATACTTGAGTGCATTCCTTTGGGAAGGTCCAGATGACAATATTTATGATCCAAGTTCACTCAGATTATAATGTTTCAAAGAAACCTTTCATTGGCTCCTCTGATGCACCATAGGTGATCTTGGATCATAACATCGGTCCTGGATCATCCCAGAGAAATGTACTGTTTGTCATTGTCCCCACCAACTGATACAGTCTAACTTAAAATGTATATAATTTAGCAACCTTTGTACAAAACTTATAAATTAAGCATCTATCAATTGTTACAGATGGAACTTAAACCAAAATTTAATATAACTGTACTTCTTCTCAGAAAGGAAAAAATATGTTCTCACTTAATAAATAACTTGTTATTGTCTTGCATGAAGTATACAAAAGGGGAAAGTACTTGAGCACTCTTGCTGGTAACAACATCTGACTGTCTAGTCATAACCACATTTTATAACTATAAATTAATAATTAAAAGCATCTCAGTTCTAAATTTAACCCCAATGGTGGGTTTAGTATCAAAATATTCATATTGAGTGATTACAATAGTTTTCAATTCACCAGTCCAGCAGATCAACAGGGTACTGTCCATTCAAACATGCAGTACAGTGCCCAGTCTTTTTCCCAGCAGGATTAGGTATGCCCGACTGCACAGCTGTCTTTAAGCCTTCTAAACTCAGGTACACCAGGCTGTCTGCCCCTAACTCCTTTGCTAGTGCATCTGCATTCAACTTGTTTGCTATCAGCTCCTCTCTTGTGGGAATATTGATTCCCATATAACAGGGATACTTAACTGGGGGTGAAGCCACTCGAATGTGCACCTAGTAAATAGGAAACAAACAAATACATTATTACATGGCCCTTCAAGTACACAATTAATTGACCAGGCAAGATTGGAACCCAGTTCTTGTAGTAGATTGTGTGCTGTTTTTTATCTTCAGTAGTCTTGTGGGTCTGATTGAAATATTGGCTCTCATATTGGCAGGTAATATTTAAGTGGGGACAAGCGAGTGAAAAGTGAATTTACTGGCCCACTGGGCTGGTGGATTTCAACTTTTCGCACTGCTATTAATAGTTTAAATTTTATCTAGCCTGAGTCAATACCTCTCGTAGCTCCCGGCATTGCCATTTCTAAAACAGAAAGAGTCTTTCTGCATCTGAAATTAACTGAGCTGGGGCTGTTTTTGTAGACTACATTTCAGCTTAGCTTACGATATTTAAATTGGGACCTACCTCTCCAGCACCAGCCTGTTTCAATAGCTTAATAATGGGACCCATTGTATTTCCACGCACAATAGAATCATCAACAAGTACAACTCTCTTTCCTTTAAAATTCATTGACAGAGGACCAAATTTTCTGGCAACACCAAGCTTCCGAAGCCTGTTGCTTGGTTGAATGAATGTGCGTCCAACGTAACGATTTTTGGTGAGGACTTCGACGTAAGGAATGCCAGTTTGTAAGGAGTACCCCAGGGCTGCAGGGGTTGCAGACTCTGGGACTGTGCTCACTAGTTCTGCTTCGACTGGTGCTTCTATGGCTAACTGCTCCCCACATCGTTGCCGCACACTGTAAACCATCTGTCCCTCAAACATGCTGTCCGGCCGTGCAAAGTACACATATTCAAAGATGCAGAATGAAGGAGGCTTCTCTGGGTTTTCAAGGGACACTATCCTCATGGACTTGAAACCATTTGTGGTCAACTTCACAATCTCACCAGGCTTCACTTCTCTGCACATGGAAGCTCCAAATGAATGAAAGCCACAAGACTCCGAAGACACGACCCACCCTAGTGTGCTATCATCATCAGAGATTTCTCCATTCTGGACAATTTCTCCACCGAGACGTGACAACTGAGGGCTCTCATTTAAACTCATTAGTCTGCCAATACACAAAGGACGATTGCCATGAGGGTCCCTGACAGCATAGATGCAGTCCTGTGTCATGATGACAAGCGAGTATGCCAACTGTGTCAGCTGCATCATTTCATAAATTCTTCCTGTCCAGTTAGGGCCATCTGGTTCTCCGCATGGCGGAGTAGCTGTCAACAGCTGTGTGATTACCTCACTATCACTTCCAGTTGAGAGACCAGTTCCTTGTAAGAGAACCTTTTTTCTTAATGCCTTTGCATTGACAAGTTCACCATTGTGTCCCACTGCCATGTGTCCATGTATGGTGTCCACAACAAATGGCTGACAGTTGACAAGTTCAGATGATCCAGCTGTCGAGTAGCGCGTATGTCCAATACCCATATGACCTGGCAGGGATTTGATGTGCTGTTCTTGAAACACATAGTTCACTAATCCCATTCCTTTGTGCTGGTGAAACCTTTTACCATCATTGGTCACTATTCCTGCACTCTCTTGGCCCCTTTAGAAAAAAAAAGTGATATTCATAACAATCACTATTAACTACTGGAAGTTTGAGACAAAGAAAACAAAAAATCCACTAGTGATAAGTAATGAACTGCTCTTGGGGGAGGGAAAGCTCGACCTGTTTTGACAACAACAAAGAAGAAGCTAGACAGTCTATGAAAATCAGAATACAGGGTATGGTTGTCATAAAGTATTTCCAGCGGTAGAATAATTAACGAGACCTGTTTGGGGGAGGGGGGTAGTAATGACACCCCCTGTCTCAATTTCAAACCTTATCAAGTTACAAATTTAGAAGGTCTGAACATCCCTGTCAGAATTTCAACCCCAATTATGTTGTTGTTTTGATGCCATGTCGCTTGCCAGAATTTTACCCTGACTTTGGCTTGACCAATCTTTGAGAGTCCTTTGTATTTTGGCAGTTGTGTCAAAAAGCATATGAATTGTTTGAATATGTTTTGAAAAGGACTTTGACATGCTAATCATTAATTTTCAGTGAGCAATTTTATATGCCTGACAGTATGGAAGTTTGTTGTTCTTGATTGCGTGACACTGGTTTCATCGTCATCATTAGTCCTTGTCGCACCATGGGATGCAATTCATAAGGCCTTATGAGACTGATTTAAATGTTCTAAAAGACTGCTTAACAAGTTATTAACAACATTTTGTCTGAGGGTAAATATACATCCTGCCCTTAAGCTGTGTTCCCGTTGCATAATTTGGAACATGATTATTTGGATCATGGCACATGTATGTCACACAAACTGATGAATCCTTGTCCAGAGTAGATTCATCGATCTCTTTGAAGCACCATGATCCGAGTGATCTTGAATCGTAAATCCTGATCTGGATCTTTCCAAAGGAATGCACACTTAGACCCTAAAAACGTTTGACTGAAAGATGCTGTGAACATTAATTAACTTTGAGCCGTGTGATTAGTATTTGAACATTATCTTTTTTGTCCCTGAAAACGCTTGAAATCTGATCGGTTTATATTTCACAAACCAGGTATGATATTTAATACTGTTAATACCAATATAAAAATACTGCCATTTGCTGCAAGATTATAACTGTCAACTCTAAACAATTAAGTAATATTAAAAATAGACAAATATAAGGTTTAATTAGAAGTGCCACAAGTAATTAAATTTACAGCAGATTTAGACAAAATTTCGTTGCCGTGGGTGATTTGAAGTATTGTTTAGGCATTCCTAATTATTTAGGTCTGGTCAATGAATTCACGAAACATCTGTATGAAATATTAATGAATTACTACTCCGTTCGATGGTGTTTAGGCGCCTACGCACGGGAAGTTGTTACCATATTCGACTCACCATGCTTCAGAGTGAAAGGAAAATAAAGCGACTCTACATGCGGCGCTTGTTGAGCAAAACGCTTACGAGACAACAAAACTTGATTTTGTCTGTCAATGGGTGGTCTCAGCGGATCTGTAAGCTTGAACTTAAAATAAATTCAACAATAAATAACGATAACCTCGAAGCGACGACGTTTAAGCTTATAAATACCGTATTAAAAATTGCCCAATACACAGACTTCATTCAACTCAACTCAAACTTTTCGAAGTTAAATCCAAAATTCAAAGAACTTACCGATGTTGAAGGGAAACTAACCCAAGGGAGATTATACTAGCAACATCAACCTCTGCTGAAGAAACTCCATCGGCTCTTATACACGCAAAAACACCACAAGCATGTGTTAGTCCAGTTTCCTCAGACGCCATCTTGACAATGGTCTCCGACGCTTGGATCGATCTCTATATACTACCGCAGGTGTCACAGGTGTATAGTGTGGTCCAATATGAAGAAAATTAAGAAGATTGCATACTTCAAGGAATCGATCAGTTAAATTTCTTGTTCGCAGAGATCGCTCGCTAAGAACTTACAACTATTCATTTGAAAAGGCCGGAGGAAATCAAAGAAGTCTCGATAGAAAATTTGAATTCGAGTTGGCGGGAAATGTGTTCTGATTGGATGTTCTATTAGCTGGCGGGAAATACCGATTAAGCTCGGCTTTGTGATTGGCTGTGGGTGGATCACATGTTATCTCCTGAATGAAAGTTGAAGCCCCGAGCACTCACGTGGCGACTTATCTCTAACTCTCAGGGACGAAACTTGTGTCTTACTGAATCTTCATAATTTCGTCCAATGGCCGAACAGAAACCAGCCTCAGGTAGGTTAAATGAACGTTTGTAGTCCAGATTTTCACATTTATTCACTGCCAAAACGAAATTCAGTTATGACGACCTAAAATTTAGGAAATGTGCTGCTCGTGTAACTTAGATTTTCACCTAAGAGTGGAGTCGTCACTTCGTTAGCCCGAATTTTTACACGAGGTTTTCTGTTTCGATTTTACTCAATAGTAGTCAAGGGTCTTCCTTGGGACTCCACGAGAAATAATTTTGTAAGCTAATTTGACTTTGGTGCAGAACAATGTGACAGGGCGAGATCATTTATCCAGATCACGTAATACATTTGCAAGTGATTTTACTCGTTCCCACTCATTGCTACAACCAAAATATCACTTTGGGAACAAACTTATTTTGTATTTTGGTCATGCTGGTTTTCTCGATGACTTTGTATCGCTTGTTTTTAAAGTGACACAGATCTAGACCCCCAGGAGTGCAGCCATGTGCTCGGAAGATCAGGGGCACCCCTAAGAAAAAAAATCCCAGATAATAATTGTCAGTTTCCCACCCCACTCCAATTCATAAAGAAATTCAACAAAGAGTACTCCATAGTTAATATCATGAATAGTTCTACTAAAATTTTTGACTTTTTCAAGCCCTTAATATATCTTTTAAGACAACAACAACAACAATAATTTATTCATATACACAAAAAAGCTAAACCAGCTCAACAATGTGAAGGAATACAAACAATAAATGTAGAGAAAAGATGCTATGCAACCTGCAGTTGCAAAAATATCTGTCCTAAATACTGGCCAAAAATCGAGTAACTTCTAAACAACGAAATTTTCAATTATAACATACCATTAATAACCAGCTCCTATAACTAGATAAGTATCAAGGAACAAGAATTAGTGACCTCTTGAATGATTTTCAATTATAGATTAGCATATTCAATTTCCATTGAACAATAATTTAATAAGCTTAGAATTTTTACCTAATTATAATTAGTATTTTTCTTCATGCTTTATTGGCAAAATGACTGATGAACTAAATTCCCATTGTAACTGTGTACAAAAATTCATGACTTCATTGAGCAGTTGTGAGAATTCAAAGTCATGAAATGGTGACAATGTCTTCTCTGAAGTCTTCTCAATAATTTTATTATCCAGTACTCCAAATCTTCCTCCAGCACTTTGAAGAAGCAAGAAATTGCTATCATTTTGTCGGTGACCTCCAGTTACTGCACACAAGTGGCTGATGGTGTGAAATAGATCAACCAGTCAGACTGCAGCATTTTCTTGTAGTTACCAGTGTCTAATGTATTTGTACTCAATCTTCTTTTTTGTAACATTTTCAGACATCAAGATTGGCCAGCAGCTGAATGAGGGTAAAACCAAGATAATTTACGCTTTGCCTGACTCACCAGATGGTAATCATGTGCTGTTAAAATCCAAGGACAAAATCACCGCATTTGACAGCACCAGAAAGAATGACCTTGTCGGCAAAGCAAAGTTCAGCAATGCCACAACCTCTGCTGTGTTTGAGCTGCTCAACACTTGCGGCATCAAGACGCACTTTGTGAGAAAGTACGATGACGAATCTTTCATCGGCGTTAACTGTGATATGATCCTGCTTGAGGTGGTGACTCGTCGCATTGCTACAGGCTCATTCTTGAAGAGGTACACTGGAATCAAGGAAGGATACAGATTCGCACCTGTTAAGCTGGAGATGTTCTTCAAAGATGATGCTCAGCATGATCCATTCTGGACTTACGAAGAGTGTGTGGAGGCAGAGCTGACTGCTGGCGGCCGCAAGGTTGGTAAGCACGAGCTCAACATCATGGGAGAGACAGCGGTGGCAGTTTTTGAGATCCTAGAAAGAGCCTGGGCAACTGTGGATGTTGCACTTGTGGACATGAAGGTGGAGTTTGGGTTCAACCACAAGACTGGTGAACTGCTCCTGGCTGATGTCATAGACAATGACTCCTGGAGAATCTGGCCATCTGGGGACAAGCGTCTGATGCGTGACAAGCAAGTGTACAGGAATCTTCCTGAAGTTACCCCAGAAGCACTGGAACAAGTCAAAAAGAATTACGACTGGGTGGCCAAAGAAGTTCAGAAACTGAACAAGCACCACCCAGGCCATGCTGTTGTCTTCATGGGATCCCCGAGTGACATGGACCACTGTAAGAAAATTGAGTCTGCACTGAAGGAGTTTGGTGTTCCTGCAGATCTTCGCATCTGCTCAGCGCACAAGGGTACTGAAGATGCCCTTCAGGTCCTGCAATGGTATGAAGGCCAAGGCATGCCTCTGGTAATTGTTGCAGTTGCTGGTCGCAGTAATGGCCTTGGACCAGTCCTGTCTGGCAATACAGCTTTCCCAGTGATCAACTGCCCTCCAGTGTCATCCCAGTGGGGTGCTCAAGATATCTGGTCTTCTCTACGGCTACCATCTGGCTTGGGTTGCACCACAACACTCAACCCCGATGGTGCAGCTTTGGCTGCTGCCCAGATCCTGGGTCTTAGTGATCACGTGGTCTGGGGAAGCCTGAAAGGAAAGCAGCTTAACACCGCTTTGGGTCTTGCAAAGGCTGATCATGATTTGCGTCAGTAAAAACAGTAAAAGAATAAGTTATATGCAGAACACTGGTTATCGTATAGTTTCATAATAAAAGAACCAGTTCAATAGTGTGCTGTTTGCTAAAGCTAACAATAAAAGAGGTTTTCATGACTGTTGAGTGAATTTTTATTTTGTTGTACATTTTATGAACAGTAATTAGCATTAAAGCTCCAATTTTCTTTCTCTTGAAAATTTAGCAATAATTTTTGTCCATAACTGTTTCTCTTTTACCCCAAGCATTGTAACTCTGAGGATGCACTTGCCAATTTTTTTCTTTGATAAGACAGCAGGGTGGGTGCTTTCCAAAATAGTGGCTGCTAATTGATAGGACATTTTTTCACTCTTTCTCAGGATGGGGGTGGTAACACCAATCTGGCCACAGGCCTAATTGGTCTGCAGTGTTCTGCACATGGCTGCCACAAGTCAGGAAATGGTTAGTGAAAAAAATTTCAAGGTCTGGGAAAAGTCAGCATTTTATTTTGAGCAAGGGAAAATTTAGACATTTTGAAGAAAAGTCGGAGAAAACTGAAAGAAACATTTGTCAGTCTGGATGAATGAGTTGAAAGGATTGCTGTTAGGGGAAGACTGGTAATTGTTGTATCTGATGTTTTGTATTTATTTGTTCAGGGAATTCATAATATTTTATGAGGGAAAGTCAGGGAATTTTGGAGAGTAATGCTTGGCAATCATGTCCACAAACTTTATGTGTACCGACCATTGGTTCCAAGTCCCCTCTTTCACTCGGCCATCTACCTGGGGGAGATGGGGTTGGTGGGGGAGGGGGTAGGTACTAGACAAAGTTTAGGTCCAACCCAGTACTCTTAAGAATACTATTTTGACTAACTGACACATGCTTTCATACCTGGCACATATAAATCGCCAATAAAAGAAATCGTCTTGTCATTTTCAGGTAGTTCTTAATAAATTAAGGCTACTTCAAACCTCCGCGGGTGTTCTCCAGAAAAAAAATTCGTACGCGCGCTGTTTTGAAGGAAACCCCCACAAACTATATATCAATAGAAAGGTTATAAAATGTAGAATTCGGTAAAATTATATTCTCCTTTGCCGACTGCTTTCCTAAGGCGGCAGAAGCCGTTAACGCCAAAACTACCGACTGTATTCCGGCGAATTAATGGGGTATCAAATGCGATCGTTGATGCAAAATAACTATGCAGTGCTAATCACAAAGCATCAGTCTCTAAACGCATGTCAGCATTTTCTTTCATTTCTACCTGGTTATCCTTTTATAGAACTATCATGTTCCACTATCGAAAAATTCGCGTAACGTGTTGCGTTAGAGACCGCCACGAGAAAAGTATTTGAAATAAAAGAATTCGCCGACACGTGTTTGTTCCGTATCTATCAGTGATTGTTCTGGCCAAATTTCAAGGAAGACCGTCGATTTTACATACCCTATTAGGGTCCTATTAATTCATTTAAATAGTAAATAGTTTTGTGCATTGCAATAAAAATAAAAAAAATAAAAAATTCATTTAAAGAGAGGGATTCTCTCGAAAAACGAGTGCAAGTTTTCGCCTTCCAAAGATTTACTATTATGTCGGGCCTTCTCAGAGGGATATGTCAACTCAAAATGCTGCCAGCCAATGAAATAACAGAACCCCCAGCGTTCACAGTAAGGAAAGTTGAGCTTCGCGGTAAAGCGATAGTGTTACAGTCACGTACTAGGCGCATACGTTTTAGGCTGGTGGTCAACAATAAAGGGCAAAACGGAGAAAAGCGATGTGCAACAAAACAAAAAGAAACTGAGGAGCAATTGCCGAAGCGTGATTACAAAAATTCTAAAAAAGGACTCTCGATGGACATGAAATCTCAAATTGAAAGTATTTGATATAGGATCTCTGGATGCTCCTCGTTCTCTGCTCCCCCTTTTTGTCCTTTTAATCCCTCTTTAAACTTCCTAAAATTTCACTTAAATTCGTGTGTACCCCCGCCTTAAGTCGTTTGCCGCGAAAAGGTCGCTGAGGAGTCCATGCCTTTTGGGGATTGTGACACCTTGACGGTTTATTAACTTTTATTAAAAACCTCTTTTTCCCAATACCTCGCATGCGTTTTAATATTTTATTTTCAGTTTTTGGAAAATGTTACCTTGAATAATGAACTTTAATTTGGTTGGAAAAAAGAAAATTTGGAAAAAGTAGCCCCGCGAAGGTTTGGAACTAAATGATGAATTTCTTCACCCTTTCATATACTTCAGCTTGTGAAATCCCTACCCTTCAATATACCTGAAGCTTGAAAAAAGTACCCATTTCGGGTGAAGCTTCCCTGTATAGACCATTTAGGGAGTATACCCTGGGGCAGGGGGACATTCAGCCTTTTCAGAGTATCATGTAGGCTAAACCAATTGCAAGATATGACCACAGACTCTTTTGACTGATAAGACAAGGAGCCTTGCTTGAGCTTATTTATTATTATCTTTGAGGAAAGCGAATTTTATTTTCTTTTTAGCGGTAGCTTTGGCGTTTAGCCAAGTCGGGACTTTTTGTGAAGGCCTACACGACCCTAAATGCAGCAGGAAGTGCAGTTGGCACAAACCGGAAGTTTGGTCTGCGTGACATAACAACAATGCTTCAAAGGAAACACGTGGTTTTCTCACCTGAGTTTTGGATTTCCTCTAGGATGTGAGGGGTCAAGTTTGATTGGTGCAAACTTTCTCTCAGTAGAGTTGAGGTCCCAAGGCCGTACAACATGGATTACGAAAACGAAGGCTGTCTTCATGAAATCTTTGAGCGGCAGATGAAGAATACTCCACCGACTGCAACAGCTGTTGTGTCCGGCGATGGCCGATCTGTTTCCTTCTCCGAGCTTGACGATCTCACCAACGTTTTGGCTACGAACCTCAGGCATAGAGGCGTCAAGAGGAACAGCGCTGTTGGAATATACCTCGAGCGATCGCTGGAATACCCTTTAGCTTACATATCGATTTTGAAAGCTGGTGGGGCCTACATGCCTTTAGAACTCTCCTATCCCGAAACTCTGCTTTATTCGATTCTTGAGGACGCAAAACCTGCGGCGATCATAACGAGTGAACATTTGAAAGAGAAACTTCCTAATTCGGTGGATTTGATTTTACTGAACGAGGGCTGGGACGAAAGACTTGAAATGGAGAACGCTTCGAAACCCGCTTTGGAAAAATTGAAGACAAAGCTCGATGACTTGGCATACATTGTTTATTCTTCAGGGACCACAGGAAAGCCAAAAGGTATGCGACTTTGTGTGACACTAAAGAGTGCAAAGTACAATTGAAGATAGCATTTGATATAAACACACAGAATAATATAAACAGCTGAAATTTCCTCTTAAAAATTAAATTGATATTTAATTTGAAAGTTAAACAGCTGTAAATAGTTAATGCGATGCGCAGATTTATAGAAAGAAAGGAAATATATTATACTCGCGCTTCGTAAATTTGAAAGCCCCGCATTTATAGAGCTTTTTATTGTTCAGTTTGAATATAATCCGCTGGATTTTTGAGACAATAAGAGTTTGACCTTTGTTGGTTTTATTCTTGAATTTCAATATTAAGTTTCATCTCATCTGTCAGCGCAGATGTTTTTATTGCTTTTAGTACTGATTTACAAATAATAGTTGTTTAAAATTTAATGTTAAAACTAAGTATGCAAGTTACTTTCTTCAATGTAAATGTTTTTAAATAATTTATTTTTTGTGTTTTCGTCAAAATGCTTTTTTGAGGCATAGAGAGGTCTGGGAACAAGTCTTTCTCAGCCCGCCCTTTTCGGTCCTTTTAGTTTGGATTTTTTTTCTCAATACATAGTGTCAAGTATTGCAAATCTTGCAAGTCTTGCAAGTTTACAGTTACCAAGAGATGTAATGGAAGCTGATAACCTTCAGCAGTTGAAATCTAAACTCAAATAATTTATACTTAAATATTTAAATTATTGTACAATATATTAAGGATCGATGTTAATAATTTTTAATTTTAATTTTGATTTCATTGTACCTTTTCAAGGGAGTTTTCACATAGAGATAGCCTGTTAACTTCCTTTTCTAGACGCATCTTCTTTTTTATTCTTATTTTTAGTTTCAATTGTTTATCTATTTTGCATGTAGAATAAATAAAGTATGTATGTTAAATTATGTACATGTATGTATGTCTACCAAAACTCTGAGCTGTTTCTAATTTATAACAACTACAACGTATACATCACTTGAATTATTTTTCAGGGATTTGTTGTCCTCACCGGGGTGCTGTCTTCTCATACACCTGGAGATTCCGTAATTTTCCATTTCAACCTGATGACAGAGTGGCCTGTAATGTCTTCTTTGTATGGGAGCTGTTGCGACCTCTTCTGAAGGGAATCCCTCTATATGTCATTCCAGACACTGTTATTTATGACCCTTTGCTACTGCTGAAGTTCTTGAAGAAGCACGGAATAACACGAGTCCTTTTTACTCCATCTCTTTTAGGTAAAATATGATCAGTAGATGATAAGTAGTGGTAAAAATTAGACCAAGTAGAGTGCATCTAAGGGAGTAATCGGGCGAGTAATTTCAAAGATGAGTGCATATCAGCAGCTGATTTGAAAGTATTACAAGCATGATTACTCTCTGAATTGTACGACTTGAGATCCAATTACTAATTAATCTTATTAATAACAAATTTCGGGATTCAAAGACAGTGGCGATTTCCATCAATTTTACACTGAAGGGAAACATTAAAAAGGAAGCCATATGGTGGACATAAATGTGCGTATATGCGGTAGGTGTCAAACAACAGGAAGATCCAATTACAAAAAATTATAATTGGATACCTGTAATTGGAGACAATGTGATTGCACACCAATAACAAAGAGCAATGCTATTAGAACCAATTACAATCGAGAATATTTGTTACAGATCCAATCTGTTTTACCAAAATGACTTAGAGCTTGTGAAGGGTATAAGTTAGTAACAAACACTATGACTTGCAGGACTGGATTCCCCTTAAATTATGATTAACTGATGACTGGTTACCTAGTAAAATTGTCAGTGGATTTGAATGTATACAGACAACGTATATGCATATACAATAACATCCTCATTTTAGCTATCACTGTCTCGGAGTCATTCCTTTGAAGACTACCATATTTTCACTCTCTTGGTGAGTGTGCAGGACCTTGGCTGCTAGTTACATTAAAAATTGCAGTTTTTTGCAAACTCAAGCATGCTTCAGTGGATTGCTTTTTAATTGTGCATTTTTAAAAATCTAAGTGAATTATTATGAAATTTTAAGGCCCATGTTTATGATCCTTTAAGCTACCTTTTCCGTGTTAAACTGGACTGAGTTAGGGTCTTCAAGTAAGATGGCATACCTCCCATGTATTTTCTGATACAATATTGTAGAGACACTTTTAACCTGTGAAGACAGTGACCTTGCTGGATACTTATCCTGTCTGAGAATCATCTGGCTGTGTGGGGAGGTGGTGACTACAGCCCTCAGAGACAGATGCATGAGGACATTGCCATGGATCAAGCTGCTGAATCTTTACAGTGTCTCGGAGTGCCATGATGTAACCACGGCAGACCTCACCAACATGCCTTTTCAAAGTGAAGTATGTGTATGCAGTAGAATCCCAGTTTTTCAAACCTCCAAGGGAAATTAAAATTGGTTTGGGAAATGTGGTAGTTCGAGTAAAATTACAGTGTTCATCTGAGGGGAGGTTTGAAAAATCGAGGGTTCAAGAAGTCAAGATTCTACTGTATTTCTTATTTTTAAAAATTAGTCATAATTATTTTGAATTAATTTAGTAGCAGAGCTCTGCCAAGTGGAGCACCACACTCATATAGGAAAGAAAAGGCCCATGAATTGATATTGCTGGTGGGCACATACACAGGAAGACGACAACGCAAATTTACAAAACTCAAATAAAATTTCTCGCTTATCCTGGGATAGCTTCTTAATCAGGATTTGAACAACCTGGCCCAGGAGCTCCACTTCTAGGCTTGGCTTAATCTACATGTATATGGTAACTTATGGGCAAACTTTTATCAGTGAAGATGTGGATGAGAGATGGTGAAAGGATTTATTTTATATTCCTTATTTTTTGCTTGCTTAACGCTATGGTGTGAGAGACTACTGATGAATAAGGGGGTAGGGGTTTGATTCCTAGCAGGACCAATAATCAAGACCTTGGAATTGAAGCAAGTCAATGCTGATGTCCAATTTCATTTTCAGTACTGCCTGTATTAGGATTTGTTGGCTTACAACTCTTACTTTTCCCAATCCTGTAGCTCTCAGATACAGACGATAACAAACGGAAATTCTGCCCAGTTGGAAAGCTTTTGCCAGGGGTCTATGTTGCCATCATGGATGAGAACATGAAACCACTACCAGTGGGTCTTCCTGGAGAGGTAAACTATAATTGTCTGATTCAAATCTCTCTTTGATTCTTAGAGTTTATGAGCAGGAAAATAAAATTAAAATGTGAAGGAGTGGTGGTCTCATGGTTAGTGCACTTGTTGCTGGATGAAGAATTCTGGGTTTGAGGCCTGGGGCCTGTTTCTCGAAAGGCCCGGAGACTTTTCAGGCCTGAAAATCCATTTTTAGTTGATCAGTATTTAAAGACAGAGAGGTGTGTATGCCCTGAAACTTCTTGTACAGAATGGAACCTCTGATTGTATTAAGAATACGTGAATAAAACAGCTCTGTAATCAGAAGGTTTGAGATTTTGCTATGGCTTTCTGGGTGTGAAAACTTTTCGGGACCTTCAAGAAACGGGCACCTGGTCGGGAACATTGTGTTGTATATCTTGAGCAAGTCATTTTACTCTCACAGTGCCTCTCTCCACCCAGGTGTACAAATGGGTGCTATGGAATTCAATGCTGGGGGTATGTAACTCTGTGATGGACTAGCATCCCATCTTGAAGGGAATAGCAATACTCCCAGTGACCTCATGCTACAATGTATGTAAAGTGGCAATAAGCACCAGCCTGATGGGCCATTTGGTTCGTGTGTAGACTTCACCTAAAATAATATTAAAATTCTGTGGTATGTAGTTATCTACTATTGGTGACTGAGATTTTTCAGAATCATAGGCCTGTAATGCGTGCAAAGTCTGCATACATTACACACTTTGTACAATTTTATGGCATATTTATAATAAAAGTATGTGTACAAGCCAAGTGGCCCATCAGGCCAGAGCTTATCCCAGTTTCTGTAGCATGAAGCAACTAGGAGTATTTCTACTCCCCCCCCTAGATGGGATGCTAGTCCTTGGCAGGGTTCCCCAGCATTTAGTTCGCCGGTACCCATTTATACACCTGGTTGGAGAGAGCCACTGTGAGAATAAATTGTCTTGCCCAAGAACACACTGCAATTCCCCTGGCCAGGGCTCAAACCTGGACCACTCGATCTGGAGGCGCATACACAAACCACGAGGCCACTTGTACCTCCCACATATTTATAACACTAACTTATTTTTCCTTTAGATTTTTGTTGGAGGCCCCGCATTGGCTCAAGGCTACTTGAACAGACCAGAACTAAATGCTTACAGATTTATAGAACGCCCGCATGAAGTACCAGAGTCTGCTGGACCCAGGCTCTATCGTACAGGTGACTGGGGATACTTACTGTCATCTGGCATGTTAGAGATTTGTGGTAGATGTGACTCAATGGTGAAAATCAGAGGATACAGTATTGAAACACAGGTGGGATGTGTATGCATGTGTTCTCATTTGTCAGATTGTTTTACATAGTCAGGTAATCTCTTGCTTGGAGGTACTTAGTGATAAAGATGACACCTGATTCCCCTTTAGGTCACCCCCCTGTGCAGGCCATGTGGTCTGTAAAAAGAGCAAGGCAATGTAACTTTTCACAGGGGTTTAGGGTTAAGGTCTGTTTGAATGCAAGTCAACTGGGGAAGTGCAGAGGCTCACCAGTCCCAGCATAAACATTCATTGACAATATCTGTTACATGAAGAAACTTGGAGTGAAGCTACTCCCTCTGAGGACCCTCCCTGGACATTCCCTGGACAGTCTCTTGGACAGTCCCTTAGAAAGTCCCTTGGACAGTCCTTTAGACAGTCGTCCTGGACAATACCTTGCAAAGTCCTTGGACAGTCTTTTAGACAGTCCCATGGACAGTCTCTTGGACAGTCCCTTGGACATGCCCTCAGACAGTCCCTCGGACAGTCCCTCAGTCCCTTGGAGAGTCCTTCGGGCAGTCCTATGGTATGTATTGTCTCTCACAGACCATATCCCCCCTAGTCCCCAATTCCAGTAAGGTCTTGAATTTTCCCCTTCTCAACAGTGGAGATTCCATACAATCCCACTCTATTTCCAGCATATCCCTGTGTTTGGTCCGAGGTCAACCCAAGGAAAGCCAATACAGGTACATGTAATTTGGAAAAAGTGCTACTGGGCCCTACCCCTACATCCACCATTGATTTCTGTAAGTACTGAGGAGCCCACAATTTGTCAGGTACATAGAGAGGCACACTGATGAAGTTGCACCCTAGCCTCATATGATGTTTGCTCTGTTTCAACAGGCTGTGGAAGCTGCGTTGTTACAGCTTCCTATGGTGAATGCCTGTTGTGTGGTAGCTCATGGTGAAGAAGGGGAGGACAAGTATTTGGCAGCTTATGTTGTTCCTGAAGGAAAGGTAAAGAAGAAAACGTCTGCTTTAAATGCCTTATTGCATGAAATTTTTGTGACCCGTTAATTTTGCGAATTTCATGATTTAAAAAAAATAGTGAAATTAAAGTGATGCGAACAATAAGTGTCGCAAACATAACATGATGCGAAAATCCCACCGTTGCAGTTTTGTTAATTTTGACGTTGTTGTACCTTTAAAAAAGTCGGTTTACTAAACTCAAGTTGAAGTAGCATTGCCATGGAAATAAATTGTGTGCTACTAATAAACGCAAAGTTAAGGTGATTCAAAATACAAAATTTTCACAAAATCGCAGAATTTAAGTGCCACAAAATGTGCACACCACAAAATCGCGAAATAAACCTGTGGCGAAAATTCATTGTAAATAAGGTAGGTGGACATCTATATTTGTTGTTTCCCATAAACTGATCAATGCCTCTCTTTGTCTGGGTGATTCCAAGTCGGTTATTCTGCATACAAAACACATGATTGTCACTTGTGTACCCAGATAGCCCCAAGGTGATAGCATAGTTTTCAATGAGTTTTTGGTCTTACATTTATTTAATAACAAATTACATATACTTGCATTATGTAGTGACTCACAACAGAGGTTGGAAACATGTAAGGACAGCCAAATTATGAAATAAATCTTTGTTTAATTAATTCCATTTTATTAATCAGGCCACCAAGAAAAATGTCCGAGCAGCTTTAAAGACAAGACTTCCATTTTACATGATACCATCCCATTTTGTTCTCCTGGCAAGGTGCGTTTTATAACTAACAGCATAAGCCTTAACAACTAGCTAAGCCTTAAACAACTGAATTAATAATCATTGATGGATCTCTGAAATGTTTTCAAGGACTGGTAAAATATTGGCATATCTTTGAAGTAACTAACAAAATGAGTTGCTAAGAAGAAATATTGAAAATGATGAGTAGAATCCATGTATTTTTAAAGTCAAGCTTTCTTTACAATAATCGCTTTTGAATAGGTAAGTTGTACAGTCAATTCCCGTTAGTCCTGTCAATAATCAAATCCCGTTAGTGCTGTCGTAATAATCTAGCTGTATTAACAGAGTGGCAACGCATTTTTTGGACATTTTGGATATGCCTGGATATAGGTACTAACTGTGGCCTGGATATGAAACAAAGTAGCTCCAGTCTACTCAAAAGAGGCATTTGCAACAAGACAGCATGCCTTTCTTTGAACTAGCATCGCGTTCTGCGACATTTTAGCTCGGGCGTGCGCAGAAATCAGAATTTCGTTTTTGGACGAGAAAGTTACCTACGTCTTCAGGCTTTTCCTTTTTTTTTTTTTTTTTTTTTTCGCCTTTCCTTTTTCTCCTTTTCTTATCTTTTTGCTGCAGTGATTGACCTTCTACTGGGCTTACTTCCAGTTGAAAAATTCCCGAGAAAGCATCATCGAGACGGGCAATTTTTACCATAGTGTAACTAAGTGTAGTCGCATGAAATTTTGCTCTGAGATTTTCACTCAAAGGTCTCAGCATTTTCGACTGACTGAGCTTTTGTCCGGGTTGGAATTAAGTGGGGGCTCCTTTCCCGAACATGTAGTATCCTAACACCATTCCGAGTGGTATTAGCCTGAATTGATTAATCATTACATAACAAGAAGATCTGGAATGCCTTGATTTTAACATTTATCAATTTCTTTTTCATTCCTATTTTACCACATGAAAATCTCATTTTGTAACTAACGCATTCTAATATATCATTGGCTATTACTGTTAGTATCCCAGTGACGCCTGCTGGAAAGCTTGACAAAGGTAAACTGCCTCCCATTGGCTCCGTTGGAACGGACGAAGAAGGATTGCCGAGCACACCAACAGAACGCAATCTTGCTCAACTGTGGTGTGAAGTACTGAACATAACCAGCATTGATATACAAGAAGGTTTCTTCGATTTAGGAGGGTAAGCTGAACATGTACAAAATGGCCAATTCCCTGCAGGCGCGTCTGATAGAGGGAATTGGCCACTGGAAAAAAGTCACCCACATACAACACTAATTGCTAATATTTTGGTTTTTCCATTTGTCATGGGGACGGGAAGTGTGAAATGATGCGCAAAAACAAATTCAAACTCTTCAAGACAATTTAATTCGACAACGTTCCAGTTAATACATGAAGATAAATTTCGCATCCCAAAACATCCAGGTTTTTTCTCTCATACATTTGCATACACGTCACGTGATAATCACGAGATCCAGTTTCATTTCAAATGCGTTACATTTCGTGGCATCCTATACTGCAAGCGTTACACTTCGAGACATTCTACATCCTCCCCACCCATTGGTCCATTGGTCTAAGGACCAATGCCGAAACTCAAAGTCAATAGAAACGCCGTGTAATACACTTTTCTCAGGCGAGTAATAACCCAAGCGAGTATAACTCAAGCTGTTATTGTCTGGTAACGCAGTGACAGCTCGTATTGTACGTTATTCATGTCAACCTTCTTCAAGAGCTTCACTCTCTTGTTCTTAAGGCCTTAATGTTCTAAAATTTCGCTAGTTCCTCCTACAAAGGACAATCATCCGCTTCTACTGGTTCAGTGTCCAGACTAAGCACGTGGGTGTTGTTCAAGAACACGGAAGAACCAGCCGGTGTCTCCTTTGCTTCTTGTACTGGTCCTGACAAGACCCATCCCAAATGCGTTTTGATGGCAACTGGTCCTCCGTTCCTTTCTATTTGCGTTCAGTTTCGCCATTCATAAAGTGCCAATAGAAATCGCATCCAATCAAAATGTCCATCGGCATTTCCGCATCAGCACTAGAGCTGTCTACCAACTCCAAGTTCTAGAGGTGTCTACTCGAAGTCTTCGCGAACTCGATCCTCTGTTGAGACAACGGAGAGCAAATGCTTGGTACTGTGTAGGCGATCAGATACAAATTGAGCCCAGCTCCCGCTTTGCTCTTACAAAATTTCACAACGTCACTACATAATTAATAGGTAATAGGACTACATGCTTGTCCAATTTGGAAATAATTGAATAAGAAAAATTCCTCGGACTGCCAAATTGGACGCTTCGGAGGGAGCGTTGCGTGACATTCCAAAAAACGGCTGCGGAGGAGGCTAAAGTGGACTCGTCCTACCGGCTACGGCCTCGTCCAATAGGCCACTTTCGATATATTAAAATTCAGCTTGATAGTGAGGCTTAGGCCCGGTTCGTACGTCGCATTTCTGACGTGTCGAATTCAATTCAATTAAGTGAGGCAGAAATGCGACTGTCGATTCAGACGTCGCACTTGTGTCGCACTTAATTCAGAATTGATACTGTCGGGTATGTCGTCCAGCGGAAAATGTTTTAAACGTATTCGATATGGCGAACGAACATACTGAGCGACGAAGGACTTTAATTTTGCCAAAAATTTTCCGCCAATGGAACGAGGAGGAGAAGGCTGACACTGCAGCAGTATGTGCTGCAATATGTTCAGGTTGCATTGAGACAAAAATGGCCAAGTTTCTTCTTTTTCTTTGGCGGAACCAAATTTACGCATGCTCAATGCATTAGCATAATGTATGAATTACATTCTACAGGGCAGAAATTCGACTTTTGAATCGGTGTCGCATATCTTTGTCGGATAATGCGACAAGGCCAGTCGAACGTGCGGCAGAAATGCGGCAGTCGATTCAGACGTCGAATTTCTGACGAATTTAACTCGTCGAATTGAATTCGACACGACAGAAATGCGACGTATGAACCGGACCTTAGAGGACACAAACAAAATAAATAAATAAACGTGGCTGTTCAATGTCCTTTGTTTGTGTCCTCTAAGCCTCACTGCCAAGCTGAATTTTGATATATCGAAAACAGTCTATTTAGCAGTCCTCGGAATTTTTCTCATCCAATTATTTCCAAATTGGACAGCATGTAGTCCTATTACATATACGTATACCCTAAAACGTAACACAAAAGCTCCCACTGTGGACCTTTTGAGGCTGAACACCCAAAAAGGTGCCAAAACCGCTCTTTTAACCCCTAAGAGATACGATGAGCACCATCGTCCTTTTTCTGTAGGAGTTCCTCCCCCCCTGTAAACTTCCGTCGTTGCATTTAGAGAACTTTGTAATCAAAACGTTTGGATCAAGCTTTCTCAATTCGCTTCGCTCAGCACGCCACAGGTCAAACACTTTAACCCAGGTTTTTGTGCTTCTTTGAGTGTTCTTGTTTCTGATTATTCTCCCTCATCTCGAGTAAATCAGTAACATCTATCTCTGGAAACCTGGCTGAAGACTTCATTTGAAAGTTTGAGACGTCAATAAGGTGGAGAGAAAAGTCGGGAAATTCCGCCATTATCAAAACATAATAAAACTTAGCAAGCTACAATCGCACGCTGACGTTTGATGGCAGTAATAATAGCCGCAACCTGATTGGCTAATACTCGGTTCTTATATTTATATTGACATTTGATTGGTTGATGGAAAGTATCCAGATTTTTCTCAAATTGGATAGTTTGTTCAAAGCTAAACTAAACGTTGGAGCAAAAACTATCCAATTTATTTTAAATTTGGGCAGTTGGCAAAAATTGATAAAAAGTAGATATGTTGGCAATATTAGATTTTGACGCAGCTATATGATTAACCCGAAATAATATGACAGGAGATCGAGATAATGTGTTGTTTTAGAATTGGTAAATTTCAAGCCACGCCCAGAAAACAGGATCTTGGCGCTGTACGGGTCCAGGGGTTCGTTTCAAAATTTCCGACGGGCAGCCCGTCCCTTTTATATGGAAGTTCCTTCCCCCCGGAATGGGTGGGGGGGGGGGGGGTAGTTCGAGGGCATTCCGAATGCAACTTGAAATGTATGACCTACTGTCGAACTTCAACTATTTGGATTTGAAACAGTTGCTGCAGCCGTCTGTGAAAGGACTGACGTCTTAGCGTTCTCGTAGAAGTCATCTATTGGCTTTGATCAACTACTTTACGCTATTTCCTTTATTCCCTTGTCCTTTATTGCGTGACATTGCTCGTGCTCGGTTACGTAACATTGTTTCATGTAAGCTGTAATTGAAACCGTTTTTGTTTCCACCCACCAAGTTGCTTTTCGCGCGTGCATCCGGATCTTCTTTGAACTTTGTCCAAGGTGTCCGATTTCATCTAAGCTGACGACCAATCGATACTCTATCCATTTATATCAGACTTCAAAACATTTCAGTGCCTGTTGACTACGTACGCAATTTAATCTCCATCTTGTCATACACCAGTCTTACTAGTTCGATAACTGCTCGACGAATCTTCAACATGGAGTCAATATGCGAGCTTAATATCGATGTAGAAACAGACAAATGACCTTTCTCAATGCGAGACGAGGTATGTACGTAAACAGTTCAGCTTTTCGATGTCATTTAGCGATTCCTAAGTGTGAATAGCCGCTTCGAAACTGAGCCAGAACGCTTGTTATTCCACGTGGTTTTTCGTGAATTTCTTGATAACTAGTACGGTTTGGTTGATGTTTTTCGAACGTTTTCCACTTTTACCAACTTTCTTCGCCGAATTTACACTTTCAGCTAACCTGAGAGACTTCTTCAGATCTCGTCTTCACTTCCACTAGTTGGCCTAATCGCTGTGGCCGCAAGGTCAATGTTGACAATTAGCTTCTGCTTTTCATTCAGCTTTCCTCTTTATCTTTTTCGGCCTCTTCGTCTTCCACCTGATTCCCAATACTCGATTCCAAATCAATTTTCTCGTTGCTTTCAGCTTCCCATTCTTCGAGACCTTGTATTCTTCCAGCAATGCATCCACTGTCTCCATTGTTTCTGTGACTCACGCGTCGGCGTCTTAATCATTCCCCGCGCTATCCCGGACGTGTTCGCTTCAACCTGATCATCCAGCTCGAAAGACCATGTGAAATAATGCACGAAAACAAATTTAATTCTTCAAGATGATTGAATTCGATAACGTTCCGTTTTGACACATCAAAACAAACTTCGCGTTCCAAAACCGGGTTATTTTTTTGCAGGCTACACCTCCACACACATTGCGCGATAATCACGAGATCCGGTGACATTTCACATGCCTTACATTTCGTGACTACTACAAGCGTTACACTTCGAGGAATTCTACACGAAGAATCAAGACTAACTTTCACAAAGATTGGCTTTGTTCAACTATCTTTTTGAGCAAGGGGTTGGTCAATTACAGCTGCTTTCAGTGTTACGTGCACAGGCGACATTCCGGGGGCGACATCTTTCGACCATCTTTCGACTTGCCATGTTAACGGCTGAAAGACCGTTTAACTGTGAAACTGGCAATGTTTCCGGTTATTAGCGGAACACATAACAAATAAATGATAATTAGTGACCTCAAATGAATGACGAAGACTGTGGACTCCGGATTTACGGGATAATTCAAACAATTTTAGTGTAGTCGATCGCTCTCAACAGTGACTTCCGGTAGAATTGGGCCGCTACCGCTCAGTTAATATTCGAAAGATATGAACATTCAAAACAGTCTATTTATCTCTCACAGAATTTTTCCTTGATACTCCTAGCCTTAATTTGATGTCATATAAATCCATCTTTCGTGACGATAATAGCAACCTCGTTCCCAGGGTCTCTCATCGTACCGCCCCCTGGACCGAGCGAAGAGAGACCCTGGTTGGGTCTGGTCACGTGCCACTTTGACAATTGAGGACATCAGGGAGGGGTCCTCCGTAATCAGCAGTTTGTCGCGTTAAGCTTTGTCGCGCGCTGCGACCGCCACATTACCCGCGGCGTTTATCAATACTTAGCTTTCAGGCTGAAATTTCGAATAATGTCTGTTCCAACGTTTACTTAAAGGTTAAGCAAGTCTGTCTCGAGGCAATTTAGTGGTCGTGATTTTCAGTGTTGCCGTCTTACCCACTGGATTTATGGAAAGTCAGTCAAATTTCAACTGTGGACGTCGAGCAGCGCAATTTCATCCCGTAGTAATTATTGTGTCTCCTTTGAATGCACTCGATCAAATTGATGCAAAAAACATAAGAACGTCTCAAGGAAAACGTATAGCTTTCCCAAAGTAAAGCTACGGCAGTCTCTGAAGAAAAGCTGGACGAAGATAAATATGATATTCGTGCAACGCACTGTGCTTGCAAACAGGTCTAATCAAATAGCCGGGCCCGGCGTCACCTGCCCCGTCACAATATAGAATGCAAGTAAGCAATATGTTCACGGAATATTTTAATCTTTGTCCCTAGAGAGCCAATACTTAGAGCCTTAAAACATATCTTGCAATGGAAACGAACCTAAACAAATTATAAGCACGGCATGGCAAATTACAGAGGTGTCAAACTCTGAGAAGCGACGTGCAGTTAACAGCGGAAACCATGCAGACCTACGACCTCTAAAAATATGCTGTAACATAATCAAGCGACTCCGCTCTACTTATAATTTCCATTTCTACTAATAACACGGCATAAAAAGTGCCCCTCAGAAACACGCTTAAAGCAAAGAAAAGGTCGAGAGATCGAAAATGTGCACAATTCTCTCGAACCGTTGGCGTCACGTACACTAATTTATTAACGACACAATAAAAATTATATTTTTCTTTTTCGAGCCTCCTTTTGGTCGAAGATAAATCCATTTTATCAGCAACGACGGCGAAATGCATACCGCGACGAGTTCGTATTATCCTTCGCACTCTGCAAAGTTCGGGGCGCCGACGGCGCGGTGAAACTTCAATAAATCTTTTCACCCTTTCGCTCCTTTCGAAGTGATTTTGGCTTTCAGTGATCAATTAAAAGGCCCTGAATTCTCTAAAATTATTTAATCGCCGGTAACAAGACCTACACTTCATTCTGAGGTAAAGATGAATCAAACATCATACACAGCCTCGGCCGCGGTGTACAATTCTCCATTCACCTTCTTGAGGAGATTTTTACAAGATGTAACGTCCTTCACTGAACCATACAATCTTCAGCGACATGGATTTCTGCTATCGGATGATGGATAAGTTTTCCTCGGCATTTGCAGAATATTACCGCCGGATATTGCCGCAGAACATCATATCGTTCTTGGTTTACTTTGGTGACAACATATCCCGCACTACCGTGGGCAAAGTATAGACAAAATTCCTACTAGGCCGCCCATCCCTTCAATAATTTAATTGTCATCTCCCAGATTCTGGGAGACACGTGACCAGACCCAACCAGGGTCTCTCTTCGCTCGCTCCAGGGGGCAGTAAGATGAGAGACCCTGGGAACGAGGTTGCGATAATAGTCGAGTAGTCAGTTGTGATTGCGTTTTTGACGTAGGCCAGGTTACATAGCATGCGGAGAGATGGCATGTCGAAAGATAGTCGCTATGCATGCAACACTGAAAGCGGGTGTAAAAATCCTTGGGGCTATTTAATGAGTGGATGGGAAGACCAAATTTACTTACCTTTTTGAAAACATTAAAGATAAAACTCTTACTAACCGAGCAGAAGGGCCGACTAGGGAATATTTGACCCGAGCGAGCTCCTTACAAAAACGTCCCAGGGCCAGTATTCCCCAGTATGGCTCGAGCAAGCTAGGTTAGTAGTTTATTACATGGCACTAAATTTTGGATTTTCTGCTTTTTTAAAAAAATAGCCCATTCGGCTTCACCTCATGGGCTATTGACCCGTAGCCCGCAAGGACTACGGGTCTAATTGTTAATTAGTACGTTTTTTTAACAGCACCTTACTTTTCTAACTATTTTTTTTTATAGACACTCTCTTCTTGCTACACATTTGCTGGTGAAAGTAAATAGCAAGTTTGGTATAAACTTGACAGTACAGGACTTGTTCACCTGCCCAACTGTAGCAGAGATGTCCAAAATGATTGATGAACTACAAAAAGATGGCACACAGAGCAGCAAGTTAGTGAAGTAATATCCTGTCCAGCTCCAACAGTATCAAACATCGTAATATTTGAAGAAGCTAGTCATAAAAGGGGATAAGTGACGATTTTGGTTGCTTTTCTTTTTTCTTGCTCCAAATTAGCTGAATTTTTGCATGTGGTCTTCAATGTAATAGAAAAACGTGGTTCTGTATTTTTGTCGCTGGTTTTTACTTTGTTTTCGAGTTAAAACGTAGGCAAAAAACTTGGCTTTTCCTAGCCATGTCTTTAGGAGTTTATTTGTTGAACAGCAAACAGGCAGACTGTTTATAGTGTATGAAGTCAAAACCAAATCCCACAGCATATAGAGCGGAAATTTGGGAACAGATTGTTTACATCGGCTATTGTGACGTGAACACAACACGTGAATCGATCGAGCGTCAAACGAAATGCCATCAAACAAAAAAGAGATGTGCCGCATTAGAGCTCTGTCAACTAATATCTTAAGCATTGGTTTAAAGTACCTTGTATTCCTGCCTGGTGGTTGAGAGGCATCATAAAGCCTCGATAAACCCGTAAGTCATCAGCACGTTTTAAAGAATCAAAACGTGTTCTGAAACTTCGAAGGCAGCTGATATACCGTAATCGTGTTATCGGTGTTCGAAGTCAGATCGAGCCAGGTAGCAAAGTCCAAGAGCAGTTCTTGCCCAAGAAAAATACCCTCTGGTGAGTTGTGGCCCATTTGCCAAGCGTTGCTAGCGTCAAAGTTTGGAAAGCGAGAACTGGTTTTAGAGTGATAAAATTTGTCTTGTGTCGACCGCCATGTTTTCCCGCGCACGAGGTGTAAAGAGCCTTCCCGGCATGCATTGCGATTACGTTCTGCGGACATTTCTCGAACTGGTAACTAGATTTAAACATAATAATGGCCAGCAAGTGGCGATCGATTGTAACAGATCTGTGATCCAGTTTGCGTTGATTTTATTTCAAATCGGCATGATTTGTAGTGTTTTGAGCTTCTGGGATCAGGGGACATGCAGATGTGTGGAGACCCGTACGTTGCGCAGAAGGGTTAATCTGTTAATCTGTCAGCCCTATTTATAGAGCGTTTTCACGTGGAGTCATCAAATTCTTAAATCCAAAACTAAACAGCCACCAAAGTTGTTATCCTCATCAGGCATAAGAGGTACCAGCGCATTTTGAACTTGGAAGTTATGGCGGTGTGTGACATAAAGCTACGATCGCGTTTGTCGAAAACTATGTTTTATCTCGTGATTTTTTAGCCATTTAAGACGTTGCCGTATTTGGAAAAGTGCTTATTGAAATGTTTATATGTTTCATTTTATTTTTATTTACACCTTTTTTTGACCTGAAATCAACATTTTTGAGCTTATACGTTGCGTGAAATTACCATTTTCAGGAGCCCATCATGGGCTCCTACCATTTTGCTGTTCTCTAAGTGAAACCAACATCCTTGCCGTCACGAGGTAACGTCAAATCAACATTTAAACCTTTTTTGACCTAAAATTAACATTTTTGAGCTTATACGTTGCGTGGAATTGACATTTTGCTGGTTTCTAAGAGAAATCAACCTCCTTGCCGTCACGCGTTAACGTGAAATCAACATTTTAACCTATTTAGACCTGAAATCAACATCATTAAGCTTATGCGTTGCGTGAAATTGACATTTTGCTGGTTTCTAAGTGAAATCAACCTCCTTGCCGTCACGTGTTAACGTGAAATCAACATTTAAACCTTTTTTGACCTAAAATTAACATTTTTGAGCTTATGCGTTGCGTGAAATTGACATTTTGCTGCTTTCTAAGTGAGATCAAAGTCCCTGCGGTCGCGGCGGGCCGATCCTTTGTTATGATAAACCGAGGCGAGACTTCGACTTATAACAAAGGCTTGGCTTGGTTATTATAACAAAGGATCGGCTCTGTTTATCATAACAAAGGCCCGGCTTCGTTTATTTGCAGCCTCGGCGGGAAAAGGGCGTTAGGTATTTTAATCAAAAGTGAACTTTGTCGAAAACGCTCCAAATTTCGCAAAGAGTTTTGTTTAGGTATGTTTAGCAATGTCCCGTGGTTTTTCCGCTAAACTTTCCTTCGTTTTCAGGATATTGCGTATGCAAAAAACCACTCGGTTTTCCTAGCGGCGTCGTTATAAAGCGAAGCAAAAACCAGCGGCAAAAATACAGGAACACGTTTTTCTATTACATTGAAGACCACATGCAAAAATTCAGCTAATTTGGAGCAAGAAAAAAGAAAAGCAACCAAAATCGTCACTTATCCCCTTTTATGACTAGCTTCTTCATTTGACAGAGAGTAACAAGATTTAATATAATAGTTTTAATGTGTTTATACCTGCCAAATCTCATGTCGGCAAGCCAAAAACTTTGATCCCATGCTATTTCATGCCTATGGACCAATTTGTCATGTCAATATTAAGTTAAAGCAATGATTACGGTAACTGAGCAATAATTACAGCTTTATTTCCAGCGCAAGTCTGAAAAATATGTGAACTCAAACCAATAAAAGCTAAGGAAAGTCCAATGCAAATGACATGCACTCCCTGAATTCATTGTTGTTAGAGGACAAAGTTACGGACAACAAGGTTGTGTTTGGCAAAGCACACCATGGAACTGGGACTAAGAAACTTTGGAAATCTTGTCATATGTAGCTTTAAGAGTCTAACATGCTAGCATTTCCAGTATCAGGAGGAAATTTTCATGCCTTTGACTCTGCGAAATTTGGCAGGTATCATTTGTTTGGTCGGGGTTTAGTAAGGATATTTGGCTTGGTAGAAAAGTGTACACTTACAGTTTTTATAGAGCATGTACTTTCAATTGAATTTCTTTTCCGTGGCCAGTATAGATTCAAGTTTTTGGCTGCCGTCTCTTAAGACAACTGCTATCCAAACCACCAAACTATTTAAATGATTTCAGTCTGCATTTTTTCTTTCAGAGACTTGAAAGAAGGCAAGGTGGATCTTCTAGATGAAGTCAACTACCATTCAGAGGGATTTGTAAAGTTTGTAGTTCTTTTTTTCGTACAGTGAAAATACCAGTATTTTAGTTGCGTAAAAGGGTATTGTCGCGGGTTATAAGTCATTTTTGCCATGTATAACATTACTTTTAAATTGAAGGAAACCTCAAAACAATACTTTGCTAAGTTAAAAAAAAACACCAACAAGGTATTAATAAACCAAAACGATGGAAGGATGGTGAAGGATTGTGAAGATTAACACGGATTACGACGAACGTGAAAAACTTAGGCTAAACTTTTCAAAATTCACTAAATGTGGCGTCAGAAGTAAGAAGCCGTAAGAAGTTATAATATTTTTAATCCCAGTGGAGATCAAACATCACTTTGTCTAAAAGTGATGTGGTAGAAAACCATATAAACAATGGGATCTTTGGTTATTTGTCTTTTTCTGTTGTATTATGCATTTGTTATCAAGGTTTCATGATGAAAATCTTTTTTCATGCCTTTGACAGTATGGATATCATGTTAAGAGCCTTTTGGCGCTCTGGAAACTTTAAGAACACTCGTCGCTGGATTAGAGGGCGTGTCCTGTTGACGGGTTCAACTGGATTTCTTGGCGGTTTCCTACTGAGAGATCTTATAAGACTCACCAAGGTGATGAATACTTTTTAAAATGTTATTTGTTATTTATTTTATTTTCTTCACTCAGATCAATGCCTGATTTTATTTGTGAAGCTATATTCTTAATTTCAGATTCTACTGAAAATGGGTTAAATGAAAGATTTAAGACTCTCTGGGCTACTAAATTCTCGTATCTCTCTTTCTGTGTCTTCGTTAAATACACATCTTGAAGAAGGTGGGGCACTTCTAATATTCAAATCTTTCCTAAAAAAACTTATTGGATGGGAAAATGTAATTAAAATAAAACGTGTTCTCAATCCATATCATTTTTTAAGATCATTCCGCTTGCATACTTATATTTTCGTGGTGCATCGTTTCAGAAATATCCGTACCTCTCCCACTGAAGGTTAAATGGGTTAGGGTTAGGGTTAATGGTTTGAACGCCCCCTTCTGCTGCCATGAGAACGGCATTCATGCCAGAAAGCTAATAGATGTATACTGAAAAAATAGAATCAAATTGTTCCTCTTTTGGCAAATGTGAGGATTTTAAGGGGCAGTCATCAAAATCCTGGGAAATTTAATCTAACAATCAATTTCAAAATATAGGTCCATGTTTTTTGTCTTGTGCGTGAACAACCCGGCGAAGACACCAAAGAGAGATTAAGGAGAGCGCTACAGCATTTTAAGATTATGCCACAGACTACAGACCGTCAGCAAATGACTGAAGAAGAACGATACATAGATTACGGCTTTGAGCATAGAGTTACTGCTGTGAAAGGTATATCATTAATAAATAACAAAGGTTTATTATTATAGGAATGGGTCGGCAAATGTCCCTATTGAGAGACCAAAGCAAACAACTCTTTACTAACATTAATATATTGAATTAAAATAGAGTCGAACCTCTCCACAACGGCTACCATGGGGAAAGAAGAAAGTAGTCGTAATGGAGAGGTAAGGGTGTAATATGACACCTGTTTTTTCGGGTGCAAAATTTTGAAATATTTTATTCTTTTTTTAACATGTAAATTCGACACACGGTCATAACATATATAGAAAGCAGAAACAGAGACCAACGACGCGCGTTGCGGAACGGATCAAGTTTGGCCGACCTTGAAAATGGGGTTTCAGTGGTATACACTGTTCGTCACTGTTCGTCATAATCATTGGTTAACTGGCCGTTTCTGGAGGTTATTTTGACAGTTCGGACGAGTTTTAGTGATCGGTGCCGTTGTGTAGAGGTGGCCGTTGTAGACAGGTTAAAATGTCTGGACTGTCCGCCGGGACCAAAAAAAGTGGTCGTTGTTAGTGCGGTGTCCTATAGTGGATAGACTGCAAACAGTCGTATTTTTTGCGAACGCGAGCGACGCGGTCAATATTCGAACGAAAGGTCTGGAGCGAGCGTAGAAACGGCGAGGGAGAATGGAGCGTGTGAGGCTCGCGCGCTTCACACGCGAGGATCACGCTTACGGCGCTTCGCGCCTTCCGAATTGGGAAGAAAACACGACTGTTTTGCAGTCTAGGTAGTGGAGGTTTGAGTGTATAGTATGTGTTATCGTCATCCTTATTTCATTCATCTTTATTAAGTTGGTAGAGCCGGACGAGTTGGGCATCACATCATACGCTGTATGTCTCACATATTGGTCGAGAAGCTTTGTCTTTATCATACTGATTTTGGTTCATGAAAAAAGTAAAATAGTTTGTGCTACATGTATACCCAAGCCTGATAGCTGCAGAGGGTTAGAACTTAAATGTTATCCGAATGTATTTGTGTTTAGGTGATGTTTCGTTAATAAAACTTGGAGTGAGTGAAGAGGAATATGTGCACTTGTCATCGGAGGTTAGAATATTTCATTTCCTTTGTTTAGTGATATATTTTTAGCCAATTTCTTCCTTACATTGTAACTACCGCTCTAAACCCGTTCAGTGCAATTCGTGACTATACTTAAAGGTAACTGAACTATTATAATCAACAATTAGATTAAGAGCTCGAGATTTCTAACGCGTGGTAGGTGACGATGGCGCAGCCCAAGTTAGCTGTCTCGCATAATTGTCTTAGTATAAATCTACTCATCGTTCAAAACTTAAATAAAACCTCTTCACAGACAGACTGCGGAAATGCAAAGAAGCGGCCGCCAGTTTGTTAACAAGCGCACACTGCTATGCTACTCACTATCTACAACAGAACAGACTGAGTAGTGTAGCCAATGAGAGCACGACATTCGTGACAGAACGCTAGTGGATTTATACTAATAAATTTTAGTAGAATTCTACTAGTATACTAATGCAAATGCTGCAATCTGATTGGCTGAGCTACTCGTATACTATCAGCCATTAGAATGCAGTAGCTGTCGGTCGTCCACGAGATGCGACGTTTTTATCGTTTTTCCGAAGTTTTGGAAGAAAGTTTAGATGTAAATGGATAGTAATATTTCTGAGTAGACAAAAAGAAGGACATAAACGGATTCTCGACTTTAAAAACTTGAAATTATTGAAAGACCGGTGCGCGCGCGTAAACAACTGCAAATTTACCAAGGACAATTCAATAAATGCGATTTTGTTACAGCGTAAAGTTCAATAATGCGTCGAAAAATATTTGGAAACCATTATTTGCGTTAATTTAAGTTAGAATTCTACTAATTAATCGCTCTCTATTTCTATGAGACGATAGTTGATTCGGCCTTCGGCCTCGTCAACTATCACCTCATAGAAATCTCGAGCTCATAATCTAATTGTTAAATAGTACTAACTTTCCTGTTCATTATCAAAATCTGTAGTGAAAGTTAGTATAAGTAGTTAATATCACGTCAGTAGTTGTTTGCCTTTCACTTCATAGCAAACTGAAACAGAGTTGGAATGAATGCGCTTGTTAGACACTATACAGAAGTTGCTGAGAGTTTTCTCTTTTCTTACAGGTCGACCTTATTATTCACGCGGCAGCAGCTGTGAACATGGTTTATCCATACCAGGTATAACGGCTTAGCGTTATTAGTTTTAGCATGTAAATACGCAACAGAATCAAAATATGTCGATAAAACAGAAACCAAACAGAAAGAGAGACCAACGAGCCGGAAATACGTCTGCGTTCGCAGGCTACGCACGGTATGGATCAATTTTCTTCATCTTTTACAATAAAAAACTGGGTTTTGCTTGCACAGTTTGTCAGTCGTTGATTAACTGGTCGTTGTCGCGAGGTTTTGGCAGTTAGGACGCGCTTAAGTTACCGTTTTAGAGAGTTTAAAATTAGAGTAAATGTATGGACCTCCGCCGGGACAAGAATAAGTTGCCGTTGTTGAGAGGTGCCCGTTAGTGAAGCTTCCACGGTAGCTTCATTAAGCCAGAACAGGTGGCTACTTTTGTCCTGGATAGTGGTTCAAATCCACTGGTGCTGTCTTTTATTGAAAAACCTGGTACATAGCTTATTGAAATTTGTTTCAGGGGCAATCACTTTCCATACAGTCTATGAATCGTGTAGTTTTTTTTAAAATAACCACAGTTGTCAGGCTCTCTTGTGATTGTTTACTATAGTATTACATACTTCCTTATTCTCAACAGGCTTTGCGAGGGGCAAATGTTCAAGGAACCCAAAACGTTCTGCTGTTTGCGTGTACAAGTAAAATCAAACCACTACACTACATCAGGTATGCAAAAACAATGTGACTTTTTTGTTACCCAAATGAATATTTCTCAGGAAGAGTGATTAACGGAGGAGGGTCTGACCTGCACCGTTCACAAGGTTCTTTATATTTGGCCAAACAAAACAATGCGTAAACATCACAAACAACACCCCTACCACTAAGACCAAGAAAAGGTGCAGATTAAGTCACGGTATTTTGAGTTATTTTAGCCGCGTACAAAATTACCTTTTTGAAGGAAACCTGAAAATAGTAGTTTACTAAGATAGAAAAACACCAAAGAGACAATAATAAACCATAACGGAACAAGGATGGTTTAGGATGGAGAAGATTGATACGTATTACAAACCACGAACTTGAAAAATTTAGGGTAAACTTTTCAAACCGTGACGTAACTCCTTTAACAAGAACGAATCAAAACAGGTTTTATAGAGGTTCGGGCCGGTCAAGGGCAGAGAAGACCAAAATCTAATTTGTTGTAACAACTGTAGTTGTTGGGTCTGCCATAACAGTTTCTTGTGTCTTCTTCCTTTTTCGTAGCACGGATGCTGTGTTCCCTCATGGATTGTCAAATTGTTCAGAAGATGCGGACATGAATCAATATGCAACGCAACTTGATGATGGGTATGTTATGTTGACATGTGATACTTACAGAATTAATTAATGTCATCTATAATTTAACAGGGGCTCGCTTGAGGTTGGCCATTAGACAGACTGGCCAGCTGTAAACATGATTTTACCCAACTACTTAATGGAGAAGATTAACAGGATTACAAACGACGAGCTTGAAAAATTTAGGCTAACATATGAACATATCCAACCTCGTTCCCAGGCCCTTTTCCCTGCCCTGGGAACGGGTTGGAACATACCCACATGTTAGTATGCGCTATAAAAGTAACATTATCTTAACGGACTCTTATTAAAAAGATAGCTAGATTGCTGTCCATGTGCTATACCTTTCTTCCATCACTCTTTTGTCCAGTAGATGACACTACAACCATAATCTATTTTCCTTTTCCTGTATCTGCAGTATATCCAGAATACATCCACAAACTGCTGGGGGTGCACACAGGCTTTTTCTAGTATTGTCTATCTTGGGAGCGATTAAAATGGTTGGAAGAGGCTTTTAGTTACTAGCATGGCAGAATTGATAATGCTGACGATATGAACCCTTCTTGCTTATCGATCCAATGCTCCATACACCCCTTCTGTATTACACTAACTGACTGATGTTGGTGCCCAGGTATTCTCAGTCCAAGTGGGTTGCAGAGCAGCTGGTGTTGAGAGCGAGGACTCAAGGATTACCCGTTGTCATTTACAGATTAGGTACAGAGAAATTTAATTAGCTGTTGACATAGAGTCATCCAGATTTGCTTAGAAACAGGTTAAGTGGAGAGAAGCACTGTGAGAGTAAAGTTGAGAAGTGTATTATTGTTACTTACTTTCGCGATATTCAATAACCATGCGAACTTGAATATCCTTCTATTCAATCCAGTTAGCTACGTACGTAATTATCTTGCTCTCTATTTATGTTTCGGCCGTCGGAGCTCTCGTAGTCTGAATCAGTGTCACCTTCTTGCTGCAGTTCTTGTGAATTTATATCCTTGGTGCAGTTTTGTAAGTCGTCACGACAAGCTGTTTATACTTGTTAATTATTTCTCTGTTCCTTGTCGTGGCCTCCATTTCAATAACAACTTTGACTTCGAAATATGTCTGTTCCACTTTCGCGAAATTAAGTTCCAGCGAAAATAGGTAACAACAAGGCATCTTGCCCAGCAGCACAACACAAAGACCCTAACCAGGATTCAATCTTGAAGTGCTCCATCTGGACTGCAATGTCCCACTCAATGTCCAACCATTAACTTAGAGAAAGTACTATGAACAATTATGAGAAATATGTCATCTGTTTTAGGGAATCTGTCTGGTGACCGAGAACATGTTCAGTGGAACCCCTTAGATTTTATTCTGTTGATGATCAAAGGCATCACTACAACACTGTCTGCTCCAAATATCGACTGGCAAGTGGAGATGACTCCAGTGGATTTTGTCAGTGAAATGATTGTTAAAATGTCACAGGTAAAAATTTTGACCAACAGAGATCTTTAGCTATGGTTTTTCCGACTATTATACTTACTATTACGCAAAAAATATTTTTTTTTATTTGCTTATTTTTGTGTTGCGTTGTTTGCTTCCTGTACAATGCAGGATATGTCGGTGGCACTAGGGAAAGTTTTCCACCTCGTCAATCCACAGCCGTTAAATGCAAAGTAAGTGATGTTTATCAAAAACGGTTTTTGTTGGCATGTGCCTTTGGAGACCTAGGGGGTGGACCGTTGACCCCGGGGGGACTCTCACATAAAAAGCACGGGGGTGCTCGTCTGAAATTTTGAAGAGAACCCCTAAGAGGTACCAAGATCCTGTTTTGTGGGCGTGGCTTGAATTTTTTTTTTCTCCCCTAAGAGGTACCAATTCTTACGTAACACATTATCTCCTGTCGTAATTTTTCGACTCAATACCTTAATATGTACCGCACAAGCTCACTCTGTGGACCTTTTGAGGCCGAACACCCTAAGAGGTACCAAAAACACTCTTTTAACCCCTGAAAGGTACGACAAGCACCCCCGTCCTTTTCATATGGGAGTCCTCCCTTCCCCCTCCCCCTGGGTATTTGACTTTTGAGGGGGTGGGGGCTGATTTGGTACAGGCACAATTTTTTTAACCCTTTTATGCACTAGGAGGTCTGGGAAATTTTTTTCTTGGGACGTGTGTGCATGATATTTTCTCTCCCTATAACCTGCTTTTTTTTCGGCTCACTGAACTTGCGTGTATTTTTTTCTCAGCAGTGGTCGCGTGGATGAATTTTTGTTTGGTTCAAGTATGCTTGCAGGATCTGTGTTTTCAAAATCATCCATCCCCCCTCGATAGTCAAATTTTCGACCCCTAGGGCTTTTTAAGACAACCTTGCCCTCGTTTACGGGTACATCGTATGACGCATCCTTGGCAAAATTGCTATATATTTATCCTTTAAGGATTTTTTTTTCAGGTGGTTGTTTGAATGGATGAGTGTTCATGGCTATCCGCTGGACGTTATTCCTTTTGAAGACTGGTATAAGAGGTACAGAACTGTTTTTTCTACGCTCAAACACGGGTGCAAGTTTAAAACTGTTTGCCCTTTTTTCAGGTGTACTATTTCATGTAAAATTAACTACTTATTTGTTTCATTGTAGTGCGTTTCATATTTTTTTTTATTTGAAAAACCGTGGCCTTTGCTGCGGTTTCAAAATTTATTATTGATTACAGTGAACTAGATATGTAGCCATTCAAATGAGAATCGTCTCGTTACACTTTGTCCTCAGAGTTGACGTTTTCTGCAAGAATGATCCGAATGGTGGACTCGATTCACTGCTTCGCCTGCTTGAGATCTGGATGGCGTAAGTTTCACCACATTTTAGTCGATTTTTTCATACTCTTTTTCTCTTTCCGGCTTTCCTCTGTTCTTTCGTATACAGCCCCCAAAACTTGACACTTTTGAGAACGTGCGTGAAGACGTCTCATGTTTTCAGTGCTGTCCGTTTGAAACCAGAAAGTACTATACGTGTCTTTGCAGGTTATGCTTAGGAGAGAGCATTGAATTTGGTTTTGATTTTGAAATTTTGAAGCCTTGAATCCATTGAGTCAAACATCTGTTTTACACGAAATAAAATTACACCCCTCTTGTCTCATAGTCTAATTAATCAAAGGAGCAGGGATGGCGCAGTGGTGAGAGCGCTCGCCTCCCATCAAAGTGGCCTGGGTTCGATTCCTGCCCGGTGTCATAAGTGGGTTGAGTTTGTTGTTGGTACTCTTCTCGCTACGAGAGTTTTTCTCCGGGTTCTCCATTTTCCTCCCTCCACAAAAAACAACAGTCTAAATTCCAGTTCGACCAGGATAGGGGACCCGCATGAAAACCAGCTAGAGCTAATTTTTAATAAGATAGGTTTGAACATGTTTGAGTTAACATAATACAGCCGTTCATATTGGCGTTTTACGTGACGATCATTGTACAGTGTACAATTTACATATTAAGCATATTATAATTTATTCATACTATTTTCACCCTTTCTGTACAGAGACTCGTCTTTCTTCTCAAAGCTGAGCACTTACACAATGACCAATTTTGAAGGAGTCATGGAGTACTTCAAAGTCAGTTATCCTCTCATAAGTGCTGAACTTCTCTCAAGTTATTTTTCTGCTCTCGTCGCTCAGGGTGCTCTGCCAACTCCTAAGAAGAAGATGAAAGGTACGGTACTTCTATGAGGATAACAAGCACTTACCTAAAAGAGGGACCGGGTATCTTGCGAGTTGCGAGTCGCGAGTTGCGATCTTACCACACCCTCTCGTGCGAAATGCAATTTTTGTAGTGATCGTGAATTCGTACTTCACTCAAGCTATTACAGTTTCACATTTAATTTAATTTAATTAATTCGTAAGAGCGGTTTCTAATTGAGTATCGTGAAACCAAAACCAAAGTTTTCACTGTACCCAAGCACAAAGGATGCAGACAATTCATTGAATCAATCAAAACTCAAAGCAAACACATGTAGCGGACGCGAAACGCAGGAAAACGAGTACGAGCGAGATAGGTTTGTTTTGGTTTTACTGATTGAATCACCAAGTGGCGCGAGTTTTTTAAGTTACGCAAAACCAGAGCAAGTGCGAATTCCTTCCGACACTCGAGTAAAATCCGCTCTATCGTTCAGTAATCATTTATTTTAGCCGAAAAAAAGGTTTTAGTATTAAACAATCGTTATTCAGAAGTAAAACACCATTACCTTCTGTCAATCAGTAGCCATGGTTACTAAGTGTGCATTTGATTTGTTTTCAAGGTCCCAGATCCCTTGGAGGTAAGGTTGCCATAGTTACAGGAGCTTCTAGTGGAATTGGTGAAGCAGTGGCCAGAGCCCTGGCGGAAAATGGTGCAAAGGTTGTTTTAGCTGCCAGACGGAAAGAAAGGTATAAGCCGACACTGAGAAAGTTGTAGTATTTCCAGGTTAACTCATGATGTAATATATAAACATGATGTCCCGAGGCGAAAAACAAAAACAAAAACAAAAACAAAAACAACGAAAACAAAAACAACAAAAAAAGGTAAGACATGAATGGCTGAGTGCGACATGTACGTATGAATCTCGCAAGTTACAACATGTAGTGCTGTTTTCCCGCCATTACCTGACGAATCCATCTGCCACAACAGTCAGATTTAAACCATTCAAACAAAGGCTCTGCGTCTCTGCGGTCAGTACCTTAAAACCCAAGCGTGTGCAAGTTCTCACGCAGCACTCTGTTAAATTCGCCAGGTTGGATAGAATTCGAGATGAGATTGCAGAGTTGGGAGATGTAGCAGTTTCTATGGAAACAGATGTTGTCAACAGGCAGCAGGTAAAGAGTAACTAAGATTCTAGACTAGTTGTAAAGATACATAACGCGATAAAGTAAGCCATTTTCCCACGAAAATACCTTCAAATCGGCTGAGAAACTTCAAAAAGTGATAATAACCCAAAAAAGAACAAAGATGCTAACACTGGGTAAGAATGAAATGTGTTAGGAAGAAAACATTTAGACGCATTTTTCAAAATACAATTTTGGTTATATCTTTCGAGATGTGCCCGGCATGTGTGTATAGAACTCACTTTTTTTCAAGTGTCTTGGAACCTGCAGCGAAACTTACTGGCTTACATCGCGGCTATTGGTAACACTTGAGTAATGGTTGTGTTGTGTTTCCAGCAGAGAAGGTCTCACTTAAAGAAAACATTGGTTACAACACGATACAAAACGTATCAATAAGACGTATACGGCATTTGTCGTTGCTTGACGACGTTTTAACATTGCTGGTTCCTTTTTGAAAACTTTATCCGCGGGTTTTGCACGCACAACAACACCACTCGCGTTTTACAACTCAACTTCGTCTCACACGCATGCACGTGGCCCCTAGCAACGGGCTGGCCTGTCATTCATAAGATAGTAGCGCGACCGGAAATGAAAGTTCAGGAAGCGGGAGGCACAGCATGTTACGTCGAAGAAGACTGTTAAATGAACAATAAAAACGCTCTTTAAGCCATTACTCCTATTTATCCAGCTTTTTTTAAATTCATGACTAGGTCCTTGAACTGGTGTCATTCACAAATGACACCCTAGGTCCTGTGGATATCATAGTTAACTGTGCTGGACTAGGAATCTACACCACAATGAAGAACTGCCATTTTGATGAATGGGAAAAGATGGTTGATGTCAACTGCAAGGTAAATACGTCAGACCTTGGCTAATATTCATCAGTGTGGAATAATGCTTATAATTTAGTTTTATTCCTAATGGAAGAGAACATCTAGTACCTCTTTGTTCTTATGTCTATAATGTGGTAAAGTTGGATTGAACGGGACTGGTCTGAAATTGTTACAAAGTACCTCGTGAGAGCGGTTTTCAACTGAGTGTCGTGAAGCCAACTCCAAAGAAATTACAGTGGCCGGTCATGGAAAACATAGACATTGTATTTAACCAATGAGAATTTGACGCAGATACAAGTGGTTGGTGCCAAGGGCGGGAAAACGCGCTTATGTTGCGATTGGTTCTGGTTTTAGTTGTGTGGTTGGCGCGAGTCATTTTAACCAATCACAGCTCACAGTTAAGCAAAATCAGTTCTGGTTATATTCCAAGCTCAATTAAGAACCGTCCAAATACTGGTGATTTATTTGGTTTTGGCTGTAATTGTGAACAGGGTGTGATGAATTGCATTGGTGCAGTGCTGCCAGGAATGCTGGAGAGAAAGAAGGGACACATCATCAACATCTCTTCAAATGCTGGTAGAAAGGTAAACAAACAAACAAACAAACATGAAAAACGAAATGGAAAACGGGTCGTTATGGACAGTACAGCTTGCGTTTAGCTCTGTTTTTCACTGCATTAAGTGACTAGCAGTATTGCTGCGAGTAACACCATTAGTTTGTCATGTTTCCCCAAGATTTGATGGACACTGAATGTGTGGCGTGGTTCTCTTCCGTAAGTGACCGACTGACCATACTCGCTGGTTTACTGTAAACTACCTTGTAGCCTTAACCTACACTTGTCACTACACGTCTTCCATACATTAATTTATATATCAGTCTGTTTCTAATTAAAAAGAAAACTTCCACCTTTCTGCGTCTATTTTATTTACAACCGCTTTCAGTGTAACATGCATAGGCGACGTCTTTCGACCATTTTTCGACATGCCATCTCTCGACATGCTATATAAACGGCTGAAAGACGGTTTAACTGTGAAATTGGCGATTTTTCCGTTTATTAGCGGACGAAATGACAAATAAATGATAATTAATGACCTGAAATAGCTGAAGAAGGTTGTGGACTTTGCCTGTTTCCTAATTTACGGAATAAATCAAGCGATTTTAGTGTAGTCAATCGGCTCAATAGTGACTTCCGGTAGAATTAGGCCGCTACCGCTTTTAGTATTCGAAAGATGTAAAACAGTCGATTTATCTCTAACAGAATGACTTCTTGATACTCCTAGCCTTATTCTGATGTCAAATAAATCCATCTTTCATGACTTAAAGTCGAGTTCGACCATAAGGAAGTCTGTTGCATTTACATTTTTCACATAGGCCAGGTTACATAACATGCGGAGAGATGGCATGTCGAAAGATGTCACCTGTGCCGGTAACAGTGAAAGCAGGCGTAAAATGGTTTTGGTTGCTTATTTCCAGCGTCGATTGCTTTGCACATTAGCATGTTTTTGATAAATACTTCGGGGTCATTCTTTTCAGGTATTTGCTGGATTAGCTGTATACACTGCCACCAAGTTCTTTGTGGAGGCGTTAACACAGAGCTTGAGACTAGAGACTGTGGGCAGTGGAGTGAAGGTTACCTCCATTCAACCAGGTATGAGTACAGTCGAACCTCTCTACAACGGCCACCTTGGGGACAGAGGAAAGTGACCGTTTTAGAGAGGTGGCCGTTATGGGGAGAAAGGGGTGTAATATATCACCTGTCTCTTTTCGGGGGTGTAACATTTTTGACTTAAAAATATGCCTATTGTTGCTTATAAATACGTAACACAATGAAAATGTATCAATAAAACAGAAACAGAGACCAACCACGCGCGGTACCGGTCAAGTTTCGTGACCTTTTACAATGAAAAAATGGGTTTTTCTGTACACTGTTCGTCAGTTGTTGATTAACTGGCCGTTGTCGAGAGATTACTTTGGCAGCTAGGACTGAGCGGAGTGTAAGCGCGACACACGAGCGCGTAGGACTCGGGCGAGTATGGAGTGCGACAAATTCGGTCTTACGCTCTGCTCCGTTAAAACCCGGCCTGTTCTACAGGTTAGATTATTTGATCCGTTAATGCATTGAGAATTGCCTGACTTTCTTTCTTTCTTACAGGTGATGTTTCTACAGACTTTGGGACAGGGGGTACAGATACAGAGGTGTGCTTATTGTTTTTTGGGTTGATTAATATAGATACAGCTGACATATGTGATTTTTGTTTTATGGAAAAACCTTCATTTTTGATTCGGAATTAAGCCCGAAGATGAACGAACAACCTTAAAGCATGATACATTAGTGCTTAGAATATAGTCCTAACTACTTGCTAACTCATGAAATCTCTTTCGAGCCTGGTAGCTCCTCAGCTCAGCGGTTTGGAAACTCCGTCTTGAGATTAGTAACTGCATGAATTGATGCTTTATTTCTACGGTTAGGCCTGCCGTCTACACTAATCCGTCACGAAAACGGAGCTTTTCGAAAACGCTCTTTAAACTGGAGGAATTTGACAACGCCGGCTTTGAGTTTTAGTGTAGACGGAAAACCTTTTGAGGACGGAGATTTTCGAAAACGATGAAGTCACGATAATCACGTGATTTCCCTGACCGAGTTTTCCTCAAACACAAATCCAAAATGACCGGTGATTGTTGCGTTTTTAAATTTCTCCGGCGTAGTGTGGACGGAAAACATTTGATGCGTTTTCGGAGTGAAACCACCGTTTTCAAATTCCTCCGGCGTAGTGTGGACGGAAAACATTCGATGCGTTTTCGATGTGAAAACGCCGTTTCCAAATCCCTCCAGCGTAGTGCGAGCGGAGCGTCAGTCATTACTTCCCACGCTCAAAAGAAACGTTAATTTACTAATATCGCTGCAAATCTTTTTTCCAGGCTCGAGAAAAATTTGAAGTTAGCGACGACATCAAAAGACTTAATCCGAGTGACGTTGCAAATGCTGTTGTTTACGCTGTGACGCAACCAGCCCACTGTGCCGTGAATGAAATATTGGTAGAACCTACAGATGCACCTTGCTAGGGGAGGTCCTCACAATTCAGATACCTCAGGACTGGAATGTATTCCAAACTTATGTTACCTAAAAAAATTATTGCGTTTTCCCTTTTTGGCGATTTGACCCTAGCATTATATCAGGAGATTTGATTCATTGTCTTTAGGATCCATTTCTAAGTGCAGTTTGGAGGGCAGTCTTGTAGTTTTATCAAGTCACGTTAACTGTCCCCTAGTCCCACCGGTTTTGTCTTCTCGACTGAAGCAAACTTGAGCCATGAACCCGCAGAGTCGACACGGCGCCGCTTGATAAATGTTTAGAGAAAAAAACAATGGAAAACCTTTGGTACCGAGGATGTATGAGGCAAGAAAGAGAAGATGCCATTCACAGAACGTATTCAAGCATTGTCTTCATTGCATCGCGCTTGTCGAAGTTTAGGTCTTTTTGCTTCTGTCTGATACGAGTGTTATTTACCTGTCAGGTAGAGTTTTGATTTTAAATCCTCTTTTAGAATTCAAATGATTCGTGGATTATGATATTTTACAGTATAGTTTTTTTTTTTTTTAACTTTATCTTTTGAAATTTTTGCCCCCCACCCCTCCAAAGAAATATATATATATATATATATATATATATATATATATGTCTACACCTACATCAGATTATAATTTACGTGTATTAAATACATACATGTCGAGAAATTAGGTATTATAATATAATTTTAATGCTTCTGTGTCAATAGACCGTTTTCGTATTCTCGATGCTGGACTGGAACTAGCTTGGAATAGGGGCTTGTGCGGGTGAATATCGTTAAAAAGAGATTAATGTCACTTGCATTTGAAAGGACTCCACGCATTAGCCTCAGTTGCAAGCTAGTTCCAGTCCAATACCGAGAATACGAACGTGGCCTATTCCAATGAGCTTGATTGCAGACGGGTTTCTGCATCGGTAACAAAGAAAGAAATTGATTTTAATATATACATCCAAGTTTACAGATATGAGTTTAAAATTGTTGTATATTGTGAGTTCTATTAGGGGTTTTTTCAATATAAATCATGAGGTATATGTAACAGTGGCGGATCCATACCTTGAGCTAAGGAAGGGGAGGGGGGAGAGGGGGCGCTGCGCGGTGGTTTTGTTTTGCTTGCACTGCCGGCTTTTCTTCCTTCTGTGATTTCTTCTCTTTTTACCCAAAATAAGGGGGGGGGGGGTCGGGCCCCCGGGCCCCTCCCCTAGATCCGCCATTGTATAGAAGTTTGTTGCCGATGTTTTATGAAATTTATACACGGTTATGTTAGCGTATCGCGTTTTCATCGTTATTGGAACAGTTTAAAGAACAATAAAAGGAATAAAGTCAAAACGATACCGTTCTTGTTGTGTCATGAAGGTCCATTTCCTAATACACGATAGAACATTTTAATTTGGCGTGTTTTCGATGGAAATGGTACACGTACTAAAACATGGTTCAGCATGGATAAATTTTGTTATGTAAACGACTTTAAACGTATCTACACCAAATTTTAAATTTACTCACGCTCGGACTATCCGTGCCGCACTTTATTCTGGTACGTGTACCTTATTCAGCTGATCCGTGAGAACTTTTTTTGTCTTGTAAATGCCTTTTGTCTGATAAACTGAGACCTTCTGAGAATTGCTGATTGATAGCAAACTTGCTTTTGATTGGCTCAGGACGCTTCCGAAAAAACCAGTTGAAAACCTGATTTTGAATCCAAAGTCAAATGGCACGTCTTCTGTCGGCTCGGCAGTCCGCTCATCTTGAAATGAATGAAAGTTGGCCTGTATATGAAGCGGCAAGAGAACTTTTCTGGAGAAAACAGCAAAGAATCCTTCGTCCAATAGTTGTTCCTAGTGGTCTGAAAATTTACACTACGGCTTGAGACTTGGTTTGAAGGTCGAAGAACTTTGCAAAGGAAATTCTTTCGCTTCGTTTCAGAATCAACTGGAATCAGCTACTACAGCTTTGTTTACGGCTGACAGCTAAGGCACCGAGCAGAACGAGAAGGAAATCTCTGTATGGCAGGGTAAGAACGTAGACCTTTCATTGAGAACAGTTTGCCTTAAACTGAAACTAAGAAGACAGTTTATTTGGAACTGAAATTAATTCATGAGCTCGGCTGTGTGCGTTGTTCATAAGTTTACCACCCCGAATTTCCAATTTCCAATTTCCAATTTCCAATTTCCAAAATATCAGCCTAAACTTAAGCTAAGCTTAACTTCCAGAAAAGATAGTTTGTTTCAGTTTTAAGCTTATTATTATGCTCTATTGCAAATATTTCTTTTTTCATATGAATTGGTCTTGATACATACTTCCACAAGTGAAGAATTTTAGCCATGGCTTTCCATGGTGTGCACGAGCGACCGCGAGCAAGATGTTAGAGCTGTTTGTGACGACACTAACGAACATGTTTCCATGGATTTTGTTGAGAAAACTGAATCGCCTTGCTTCAGTCTATGTTGCAGCACTCAGTAGCGAGGTCGAAGCAGGAAAATTGTAATATTTCTCATCGCTAAATTTAAGGCATGGTTTCTAACAGGAAACATAGTCCAAGGATAAGTTTGTAGTTTTCTTTGGAGTCAAAAAACGCAGATGAAACGCAATAGAGTCGTCGCCTGGCCGCAGGATTGGAGTTGATCATAATCACCTTTCTTCAGAGCAACAGAAATCTACATACCAACCAGAGTTTCAACGGCAGTAGCAAAAGTTGTTCGTCGAAGGACGAAGCCGAAGAAAATCGGCCCAAGCTGACGAATTCCATGGACAATATTCAAAATAAATGGTCATCGCGAATTGCGATGGCGGTCAGTCATACTCTGGCAGCATTGGACAGAGAACTTTGGTAACAGAATAAGGTATTGTGTTATGATGGCACTTTTTGAATTGTTCGTATATGAGCATTAATTAATAATAGCCATTTAGGCAACATTGCACCTTTGGAAAAAAAACTAACGTACAAAACGTAATTTCGTTTCGGTTAAGACGACAAAAACAACCTCACTGCGTCTTTTGATTGTGTTCCACCTTTCACAAGACGAACGTTATATGGCAGAGAGATTTGGCTAAGCAGAGGCAGGACTTCAACTTTCTGATCTCAATTTACTTTCACTAGCTTAAATTTAACTTTTTGGACTCTATTTCAACTATCTGCACTGCTTGACGAGCTCTAAGCAAGTCAGCATCCTGAATTTTTGCATGTTACTTTTCTATAACTTCGAAATTAAGTACTTTTTATTAACTGACTCAGTCACTTTAAACTTGAATTTTGTACTAGTCTTGATAAAAATAATTTTAAGAGAAAAGACGTAACTAAAGCTGGTTAAGTTCCATCGTTCCAATATCAACCTGACTTTCTGCTTTTGTTCTGACTTGTCTGTGTTCTTTCCTTGACGCTACAGTAAAATATGACGACCCGGCTTCTATAGATCGTTTTCACTGTCACGCAATAAAAAAATAAATCGAAAACCATCCTTTGGAAAAAGCTATGAAATTATGATGTTATAGAAGATAACTAAATAAGACACTTCTCCAAGGTTTAGGCCTGTGCGTTTCCCCAAACTTCAGATATTCGTCGAAATGTTTCGCAGATATTTACAGAGCCCAGTATGAAAACGCCATGTTGGTGTACCTCCGTGGTACACCAATATGGCGGCCGGAAAATAGTGTAAACATCTGGAACTTCCTTTGGCTATCTAGGCGACTGATTATCAGTACCGATCAATCAAGCATTTACATAAGCACTTTTCCTAATGCTCTAACTTCTAAAAAGGCTCAAAATCAGGAGATAAGTATATATTTTTCGACGAACTCGATCGTAGCCTTGTGTCACGCACCTCCATAACACTGAAATTCAAAATGCTCTGGATTCCAAACGAAGCACGTTATTGAGATGTAAAATTGTAAACAGATATAAATATACCGCCTCTTATGCCTGACGAGGATAAAAACTTTGGTGGCTCTTTTGGTTTGGGTTTTAGAAAGTGATGACGTCACGTGAAAACGATCTATTTGTCAGTTTTCTGTTCTGATTTGGTTGATCGTGTACCGGTTTGATCACATGCCCGAGCGCAAACGTAAGTGGCATACGGAGCGATTGCTTCTGTTTTTATCCCGGCTTCGAACTCTGTCTCACCAATCATGGAACTGACAGTGAAAACTCTTCTTCTTGACTTTCTCTCGTTCCAGTGTAGTTTTGGCGCAGTTCTCGAGGAAAATAGCCAGCTAAAACTGCGATACGACGCTTCTCGAAACAGGCTATTTCTGAAGAAATAAATCCACGGGTTGATCGCGGATGATGTAAACGAAATTGCCTCGATCCAGGGCCACACTACAAAAGAAAATCTATGATCCAGACACTTGTCTTTGCCTGCGAAATGATGCACAACAGTAAGGACGACACAGGGCATCCATGAAACGATGAAAACACCTAGCACGAACCCAGTCGTTTTGACAGCCTTATAACTTTGTTTAGCAAGGGCTGTAGTGTTCTGGTCTATGTTTCGAGCAGTTTCTCTTGTTATTCTCCTAGATTGCTCTCTGGCGGTCTTGAAAATCCAAAAATAGCAAAAGGTGACAACACTTATTGGAAGCACAAATATTATAAATGTTAACGACAACCACAGTATCGCATCATTTGCTGGATTATTTAGCGACAAAATCCTCGAAAAAGGAAGAAAAAATGAAATTAACCATACCATGAAAATCGCGGTGTAACATTTGTTCAAAGGTAAAATGTCTTGATAACGGCAAGGAAAGCGAATGGCAATAAATCTGTCAACAGAAACAACACAAGTTAAACACTGTGGCAGCTGTTGTGTGAATCCACAGCATATCCAAAATGCTGTTTAAAATTTGGCTTTCGGATGGCTGAATCCAACATCTGATGGCTATCCAGGTAGGGTCTATGACAAGCCCCACGATAAAGTCTGCTACGCACAACGAGGCTAAAAATCGGTTTGAAATTGTTCGTAAAGACTCGTTTTTGTAAAACAACCACAGCACCACTGCATTTCCAATGACAGCTGCTAAACCAGAGGAGGCGAACCACAACGAGAGAACGATGGATGCTGCACTGCTCAGTCGCTCGTTGACGCAGCTGGTATTCATTTTTGGCCTGTCTACAAGAAAAGTAGAATACAAAAAATAATTTTGAATGTTATTCGAATGACTTGCAAGAGGTTGTTGCGACTGAAATGTCCTGAAGGATGCTATTTTTTCATAAACTGAACAACGTTTTGCAGGCAGGTGGGTTCTCTTTTTGACAGAACTTCTAATAAATTTAGCCTCTTTATTAACACTTCAGGGACGCAAACAGAGAACTCCATGAAGTAGTTTTGTCAATCACAAAAGAAGCTGTTAGTACAAAACTGATAGCAAACATGGAAAGAACGTTATTAAATTAGCAAGCTGTCGACTTTTAGGCCGCCGTTTTTACAATGTAAATGAGAGTTTTTACGTTGCTCAAAGTTTGAAAACTTAAAGAAAAATGTTTCCTCAAACGCCAGAACTCACCCTAGAATCAGATACCAGCCAGCGGCGTTGACTACACCGTAGAAAATTTGAAAACGCAGCCTTATTTCTACGGTTCGACCTACCGTCCTCACTAATCCGTCACGAAAACGGAGCGTTTCGAAAATAGTGTTCAAACCAGAGGAGTTTGAAAACACCGGCTTTGTGTTTCTGTGTAAATATATCAAACACGAATTACCGCGTTTGACAACATTTTCAAATACCGAGAAGAGAGTTGAAATAGACGGCAAACCGATCTGTTATCATAACTATATGAATGCTGGGGTAATTTTTATCAGCGACTTACTGTATTCTCGGAACAATGTTGAATCCTTTAACATGGCAAAGGACAAGGGACTAATAGGCTCAAATTACTTGACGTAGTCTGCTGTTCGTTGCTCTGTGCCAAAGCATTTAAGGAATCTCATCGTCGATAGAAACGTTTTAAATACACTTGAGTTAAAATGTGACAAAGATTTTGATCCTCTCTCGAGCAAGAGTAGAAACTTTTATGCTTTTCTTATTCAAGAAAAAGCCAAACATTCAAGAGGGTTCTCTAAACTAATGTCAGATTTTAACCTAAGTGAAGAAGAGACTCGAAAAGCGTTTGTACTGGCAAAATCAGTTGCTCTTGAAGCAGTTGTACAATGTTTTCAGTTCAAAATTTTAAACGACATTTTGTTTTTGAATACCCGATTAGCAAAAATCGGAAGGATTCAAAGTGATCTTTGTACGTTTTGTCAAACCTCTCGAGAAACATTAGAACATTTCTTCTCAACAGAATTTTGGACTAAATTTGAAAACTTTTGGTTGACAGTAACCAGGGAGCAAATAAAACTGGAATATATTAACATTATATTAGGAATATTAGAACAGAGATCTAACCTGCTCAACTACTTCATCATTTTAGGTAAAATTTATCTATGGAATTGTCGCAAAAATAAACAAATCCCTCTCTTTTTGCCTTTCGAAGATGTGGTCAAGAGAAAATATGAAATTGAAAAGTTTATAGCCTCTCAAAGCATCTTAAACTTAAAACATTTTCAGGCAAAATGGAACCTAGTTTTGAATAACAATCCAATTTTTTTTTGTAAAGGAGTAAGTGCTACTTGTAAATTATGTAAATTTATATGTACATTCATGATAATTCAAATAGCTGTATTGTAATTTCATATAAAGTATCTTGTAATTGTGTAATTAGAGTACAATGTAGAGTAAGATTCGTATTATCAGTTGTGTAGGCAGAGCATCTGTAGTAGTTGTTGTGTGTAATCGTAGTGTTAGTAGTAATCGTAGTGTAAGTAGCGGTCGTATTGTAAGTAAGGTCACTAGTGGCGTAAGTGATATTAGTATTGTAAGTAATGTAAGTATTGTAGATAATGTTAGTATTGTAAGAAGTCTTAGTAGTGTAAGTAATGTTAGTATTGTATGCAATAGTAAAAAAAAAAAAGAGAGAGAAGAGAGTTGAAAACACGACGCGTAGCGGAGTATTTTTTGACGAATTTCGAGGTGTTTGGAAAGGTGGTCAAACGCTGTCTTGAGTGCTTGATATATCTATTCAATCGAAACTAAAACTAAGGAAAAAACGGAATTATAAAATCGTAAAAATCTATGCCAATATAGATCATATATCCAAACACCGTCGCGGTCATGATTTCCTTTGTTTAAACTTGATAAATTATTAATGAGTTTGAGAAGTGGACGGAAAACATTTTGAAAACGGAGTTTTTCGAAAATAATGGAGTCACGACAATCATGTGATTTCCCTGTCCAATTTTTCCTCAGACGCAAATCCAAAATGACCGGTAATTTGTTGCGTTTTCACATTTTTCCGGCGTAGTGTGGACGGAAAACGTTTAATGCGTTTTCAGAGTGAAAACAGTGTTTTCACATTTTTCCATCGTAGTGTGGACGAGGCCCCGGAGCGACGACCAAAGTCGCACACTCTCGGGAGTGTATGACTAGAAGAGAGAGCCGAAATAGACGAAGCTTTACGGACGCCATTGCTTATGATTTTGCGTCAATAGTATATCGCATAGCGTTGCGTAGAGAAGGCATCATGAACGAACAAATGGATGCTAGTGGGTATTATGAGGCAAGGAGGGCAGTTGAGGTTTGATGTGAAACAAACGATGATAGAGAGATTTTGATTTAGAACGATAAAGTAAAACGGCCTTCATGTGGCAAACTAAAGTTGACAAACTCGTTTGGCAAATTTAAGTTGGTGTGCATGAATGGTACAAAAACAGTGGGCAAACACGTTGGCAAACTATTGTTGACAAGTACAACTTGCCTCTATTCTCGCCAACAATTTTCACCAATTTTTTTGTGATGGTAAACACGTATTTCAACCAATCAACAAAATGGCAGACGAACGTGAGGCCACTTTTAAATTTATCGAAGACGTTCACATTTGTCCTGCTGTGTGGGACGTTTCTTCTCAGTGCAGCGTACAAAAATACAGATAGAAAAATAAAAACAACAACACATAACAGTTATCTCGTTCCCACGTTTCGTAGGCATCATGGGAACTGGGAAGCATTTAATTAGTGAGGCCACATCAAGTAAAGGGTAAAATAATTCCCAAGACCCGGCATGAACTCAATCTGAATCTTACATAATAACTGCTCGAATTTTTGTCATTCCTCCTTTATCAGTTTTACTGATCGCTAGGGATTGGAGACAAATTAAATGGAAAACAAAATATACAATATACGAGTTAAAGCGCGCTATTTCGAACTCTCAGAGGGAAACGAAAAATACTGTAGTTCGAAATAGCCGATAGTAAATGACTGAAGAACAAATCCGAGGGAAACGGTTCTTTAATTCGAAATTCTAAATAATCGAGTTTGAATTAGCGGGGTCCAACTGTATTTAGATAAGAAAACAATTTCAATAAAAGCCACTAACAAGTCTTTACTAGGTTGGGAAACACCAGATGCTTTGCGACTTAATTCAGTTTCAAATTACCAGCTAGGAGGAAAACAACTCAATTATTCGCTAAAATTAATAACAGTCCAACTTTCTGAATCGGGCCAATTATAAGAAAGTTGATCAATTAAGACACTAATCGAGAACAATGGCTGGTGATTGTTTTCTTCAACAGACCAATGACGTTGAAACAACCAGACGATACTTCTAGAAATTTGTCCCTGTGAAAAATTAAAACTGACAGGCTTTCAGCGAGTTTGTTCACTTTAAAAGACAACATTCCTGTCAGTAAGATTACATAGAAAGCTTTCAACACTCTACATCTTAAACGATTTTGTTTTGGCTTTTTGCGTGTCGTTGACTAACCTAACATGAACATTAGCTGCTTGAACGAAACGCTAAGCGGTGCCTCATCCATCGTTCTCTCATTGTGGTTCGCCTCCTCTGGTTTAGCAGCTGTCATTGGAAATGCAGTGGTGCTGTGGTTGTTCTACAAAAACGAGTCTTTACGAACAATCTCAAACCGGTTTTTAGCCTCTTTGTGCGTAGCAGACTTTACCGTGGGGTTTGTTATAGACCCTACCTGGATAGCCATCAGATGTTGGATTCAGCCGCCAAGAGCCCACATATTGAGACAAGTTATAAACTTGTTCTGGATTCACACAACTGCCGCCACAGTGTTCAACTTATGTTGTGTTTCTGTAGACCGATTTATTGCTATTCGCTTTCCTTTTCGTTATCAGGACGTTATAACCAAGCAAAGATGTTACGCAGTGCTTATAATGGTGTGGTTATACTCCCTGTTTGTACCTTTCTCCAGGATTTTGGTTGATAATCGGACCAACATTGAAAAACTGTGGTTTTCTTTAACATTTATAACATTTGTGCTTCCATTAAGTGTTGTCACTTTGTGCTATTTTTGGATTTTCAAAATCGCGAGGAAGCAATCTAGAAGAATAAAAAGGGAAAATCTGCAAAACTCTCAGGAAGACAGTTTTACAGTTGAAGCTATACAAAATCATAAAGCCATCAAAACCATTGGTTTTGTGTTGGGTGTTTTTATTGTTTCATGGATGCCTTCTTTAGTGGTTTCAGTTGTTGATTATGTAACAGCAGGCGACAAGTGCGTTGATCATAGACTGGCCTATGTTGTGTGGCCCTGGATTGAAGCAATCGCGTTTACATCATCAGCGATCAACCCGTGGATTTACTGTTTCCGAAATGGAGAGTTTCGCGAAGCTTTACGCCTGAATTTACATCCTTGTCCATGCCTTCACTCAAGAACTTCGCCTGAACGTACAATAGAGTCAGATAGGCATAAGAGGGTGCAAATTGCAAACGCCTCTTTCCAGTTGAGGCAGTCAACTGTGAGATCAGAGACAGAGCACTGTGGACGATTCAAATGATACACGTTCACACATGCTTTATTTAATAAGCAGTAGGTTTGAGTTAAGGCAGCCAAACTTGATGTTAGGTTTAACGTCAGGTTAGGGTTAGGGTTAGGGATATCGCGGGAAGTATAAACCTAATACGCCAGATTATGTTCGAGGGGAACTCTCATTTTTCAATCTAATTTCAAATCGCGTTAAGACATGTTTAACATCTTGGGATATTTTCCTGCCATACGCGACAATCTTTACCTCGGTAAGTCCGAGTTGGCTCGCAAGGAGGGAAAGCGAGCGAGGGCCGGAGCAAGCGACTTCAGACCATCTGGGAATCAGAACAACAAGTTTTGGATTTGATTTTACTACATAAGAAATTCGAGTCAAAAACTTATTTAGTAAATTTATCGCGTGCAATAAAGTTGTAATCGTCTCAAACAGCCAGTGAACCAGACGTGGGATAGGGATGAAAAAAATTGAAACACCAGACTCTCTAAGCTCATGTAACTAAATGTGAGCAAATGCACTTACCTCAGTGCATATTATGTATATGCTTACTGGCTACGTTTAAGTTTTTCTTCACCTTCCACGCAAATAAATTCAAACATATGCATTTTTCTGTCATAGGTACGAGCAAAGATAATCAATACTTTTAAGTCAAGTTGGAGAGTAATTTGACACCGACATCAAATTGCATCCATTTTAAACAAGAAGTACTACTTTACTCTTTCATTTACATTTATAGTGTGTAAAAAACGTTCAACTTGATATACAGGATATGGAATTCTAGGGCTTATCCTGAGAGTAAAGAGTTACGTTTCCATGTTTGCATTTAGTTCTGTAAAGACGATCAAGCTGACCAATCCTTTGAAGTTGTGTTGAAACACATTACCTTTCGATTACCTCGTTGTTTTAAAATATCTTTCTTTGAAAACCTCTGAACAAAGTCAATGACTCACATCGAAGCAAAATTCCATGTTTCCTCCTGGTAGGAATCTCGGCAGTTGCTTTGTGAAATTATCCCTATCTTTCATCTCAGAAAATCAACTCTAGAGACAGCTTCAGTATAGTTCAAGTTTTTCCCTTTTTAGTTAGCCTCCAAGTTGCTATTTTGTATGAGTTAAGACGCAAATTACAAATAATGTCTTGGAAGTAGAAGTGTGTGTCGTTTAGTTTTTTAGTGTTCCATATGGACCGATGATTGTTGCAAGGCATTGTGGTAAAACCTGAACATGTGGAACTGTGGTATAAAACGAATTCCTGAATTTTGGTCCAAACTGAAAACTGGTAAAATCGAGTCCTTCATTTCCATTATCTCCTAATAGTATAACTGCTGCTTTGTTCTCTGCACTCGGTGCGTAGCGAAAACGGCTTTGACTAAAACGTTGCTGATCAGTCTAAGGCATCCATGATCACCCATGCTTGACAAGCGCGCCGGCTACTTTCCAGAGAAGATATAGTCCTCCGTACATAATTTAACGGCAAACTACTTACCGGTAAACAACATTTAACGTTTGTTACAAAGCATAATTAGGCCAGCAGTCCATCTTTAAAGCGCTCCGTTTTGCTAAAGTCGTGCCGCTCAATACATTTCATCATGGTTAATTTGACCTTATATTCTCTGTGGCAAGCCGACCGGCAGAGTTATAGAGGCGCCATCAATGATGACCGAAGGATTGGTAATTCCAAACTGGCCGCAAATAGATGGTGAGTTCTTTGTTTCTTGAGAAATTGCGGGAATGGATGATCCCAAGATAACAAATCTGTAGCACAAAACTGAAATCATGTAATTTGAAGGTTGTTCTTGAAGCAGTTTATCTGTTCTATCGGAACAAAATTTTTTTAGAGAAACGACGTTCTATTTTGTCCTAATGCGATCTGCATTATTAATATCTGCAATATTATTATGACTGCGTGGAAAAATTTAAGAACTCCTTTAGAAATTGTCGCGGAAATCAAAGGCGGTTAATCGATTTTAAACAATCTAAAACGTGATGCCTTGTCAATGGCTGACCGATCACTACAGAAGTGAGTCGTCCTTAATTTCTTATTCATTTAATCTATTCATACCTATTAAGAGTTCCAATTCTTCCCACGCCCCCCTCACTGGCAGACAAAACACTCCAGTGAACAAGCAATTCGTGTGCTGATGGCAGATGGCAGATGCAGACTTTTATTAGAGCGCGGTTTCTTCAAAGTGTTTTGTATGTTTACTAAAAAGTCTAAAAAGAACCGACATACATTGTTTTCAACATTTTGATTGGTCTTTTTTTTTATTCCAAGAGGTTCAAGTATTGGCGCAGTAATTTATTTGTGCGGTTAATTGAGTCGATCCTCACCTGTGGGTAATCTTACGCTGAATAAAGTTTAGATCCACCTGGTATTTGATGACAAAGAAAATGTTACTGGTCTACTAGTCGTCTTATCTGAATATTACGCGATTTCTTCATAGATCAAATAAGTAGTGGTGTGCCTTGTGATTTTTTTTAACTCGTTCCTATAAAGAAAAATATTCGTTCCTGTTTTCTTCTGATCAGTGTATCAAATGGATTACTGAAAATTCAAGGAGACGAAGAGAATAAAATATACTGTGTTCTTACGGGTTATTGGGGGAATGGTAATTATGTATATTATGCTGCGATGCCTTAACTACACTGAGTAAATTGAAGTTTGAAATATTATATACCATTTGTTTCGAGGATCGTCGCCATCGCTTTGGCACCAGCTAAAAGGACATTTCAATTCCGTCGTAATATTTATCAAGTTTTCATCTAAAGCCTGCGTTGGCTTTTACTCCAATTTATTTAACATCTACAGTTGACGCGAGTTAATCTTTTTCTTAGTCCTCCTCGAGTGAGCACAGCAATCACTTTCTATGAAACAAACTTGTAAAAAATATCTATTAAGCCTCAGTCTTGCAAGTTAATTTATACTAAGGATTTAAGAACACCCCTCATGCCCAAATTCAATGATGGACAAGAATGGTGTGTTTTAGTTTAAGCGCGAGTCATCGGTTCGGAGAGAGAAGTAGTTATATTTCACATTTTATATTCAAACCAGGATTGTAGATTATTCGGTCGGTAGCTCAACTAGCAATTCCCCAATAACGAATCGAACAATACTTAGACAGCCTTAAGAGCGGATTTCATTTCAGTGTGGAAAAGTAATTGGTTTCGCATCATTACCCTACACGATTGGCTACATGTAATTACTCTGAGTTTTGATTGGTTCACTGTGTTGTCTGTGCGCTTTGTGACTAGCTAGAGTGATTACTTTGGTTTTGGTCTTACGACAATTGTAACCCGCTCTATATGACTGTGTACACATCGCATGTCATCGAGAGAATAGGTAACTTGACAAGGATTTGAAACGAAATGAATTTTTTAATTAATTTGCAGACGACAAATACAATATAGTTTTTCTCTAATTTCTATTTGAATCCAGGGTAACCCACGGCGGTCGACACTCAAAATTGCAGTGCAAAAACTTCGCGAAACTCTCCATTTCGGAAACAGTAAATCCACGGGTTGATCGCCGATGATGTAAGCGCGATTGCCTCAATCCAGGGCCACACAACATAGGCCAGTCTATGATCAACGCACTTGTCGCTTGCTGTCACATAATCTACAACTGAAACCACTATAGAAGGCATCCATGAAACAATAAAAACACCCAACACAAAACCAATAGTTTTGATAGCTTTGCAATTTTGCATAGCACGAACAGGAGCGTTCATTTCGTTGGAGTTTTGAAGATTTTCTCTTTTTATTCTGCTTGCTTGTTTTCTGGCGGCTTTAAAAATGGCAAAATAGCACAAGGTGACAACCGTTATTGGAAGTACGAAAGTAATAAATGTTAAAGAAAACCACAGGCTTTCAATGTTAGTCCGATTATCTACCAAAATCCTGGACAAAGGAAGAAACACTGAGATCAACCACACTATTATAATCACTGCGTAACATCTTTGCTTGGTTATAATGTCCTGATAACGAAAAGGAAAGCGAATGACAATAAATCGGTCTACAGAAACACAGCAGAGGTTAAACACTGTAGCGGCAGTTGTGTGAATCCACAGCAAGTTTATAACTTGTTTCAAAATGTGAGTTCTTTGAGGCTGAGTGGCAAATCGGATGGCTATCCAGACAGGGTCTATGACAAGCCCCACTAGAAAGTCTGCTACGCACAAGGAGGCCAAAAAGCGGTTTGAAATTGTTCGTAAAGGCTCGTTTTTGTAGAACAACCACAGCACCACTGCATTTCCAATGACAGCTGCTAAACCAGACAAACAGAGCCATAGTGAGAGAATGGTGGATGCCGCAATGCTCAGTCGCTCGTTGAGACAGCTAATATTCATGTTTGGCTAGTCTGCGAGAAAGAAAAGCCAGAAGTGGTCGAAGTTTGCCAATCCCGCGAACGCCACTCTTACAAATAGATTTAAGTGTAAGATAGAAATATTATTTTTTTGTCCGTAACGGCGAACAAACAATCTTAACATTTACATTGCTTGTTTTTTTTCATAGCATGCAGTTTCCTTAAAGCCATTGGCCTGTCAGCGAAAAGGATCCCCATCCATTGTTCTGAATTAACGACGTGATTGGTCAACTTCTCTGTTTTGAAGTAACTCGACTCAAATAGCCACATTTTGATTTATGTCTACGGCTGTTTCGTGATGCTGGCTGACTAAAACTTCGAAACACCTGGCATTTGACTACATACTGTGAAATAACCTGTCGGCGGCTTTAAGTAAAATAGTTTTGTATAATTCACAGGTTAATATAATGCTAGCGGGTGCAAATCAGTTTGTTTAACTTCAAGTTTTTACTGACGTGTTGTGGACCAACCAAATAGTTAACAAGCGGTTGGAAACAAGCCAGACAGTTTTTGCCTATAGAGATGCTCAGAGAATTATTGTTATGTTGGCGTAAAAAGATCCCCAAATTAAAGTGAAAACGACGCCAAAAATTATATTAAAATGCGAAAAAAAAAGTAAGATTTGGCCTGCACCTATGACTCTTATTGGCGGGGCTGGCTGAAACAAGGTGTTTCATAGAAATTCCGGCCCTCTGGTTTTATTCTAGAAGTGAGTCAGTTAAATGACGTATTCCACCTAAAAATTATCTCTTTAATGAACAATGTTTGGAATTATTTCTAAAGAAACAACTTAACTCCTCATTCGAAGAGCTATTACCTATTTCGACGATTGGGAAATGAGGCTCGTTCTGTAGTCACTGATGACGAGGCTAAAAACTTGACTGGTCGGCTTGTCACAGGGAACATAAATGGCAAATTAATTATTTGGCAAAAATAATTCAGGGATAAATTTTTGGCCCCCTGAGCGGCCTGAATTTTGCAATATGGACTGTTCATGGATTATTTTTGCTTAATTACGTCTCAAAAACATTGTAGAAAAGAAAACATCTTGCTGTTCAGAAGAAAGCTGTTTCTTCGTGTTTGCCTGACCAATAATTGCGAGAGATGTCTTTGAATTAATTGGTCAGCAAAGATAAAACAAAAACAAAACAAACAAAAAAAAAACGAAAAAAGTGTCCTGATAAAATCTTCGACCAAGGATCTTGTACGACACGTAACTCAACCATGCAAAACTTCTAATTTCAGGAACATTAAGCAGCGTAAAACACAAGTTTTTAAAACAAAGCTAGTTTTAGACGAATGAAATGAAACGAATCATTAATTTACATACAAGACGTACAATATCGTTTGAATCCTGTGCCGGAGATTGAGACACGGGATTTTTCACCTGAATGGAATATTTCATTTAATTTACAGACACCAAATACATTTAAGCATCGGAACTTTGTCTCGTATCTAATGCCTGGCTAGCATAAACCACAGCGCAAGAAATTTTACTCGTATCTGATTTCAGACTGAGATCTGCTGGATCTCCTGAGAAAAGACATGAACACAGATGACGATTGAGGCGTAAAGAATTTCGAAACTCTCCATTTCGCAAACAGTAAATCCACGGGTTAATCGCTGATGATGTAAATGCGATTGCCTCAATCCAGGGCCACACAACATAGGCTAGTTTATGATCAACGCACTTGTCGCTTGCTGTAACATAATCCACAACTGAAACCACTAAAGAAGGCATCCATGAAACAATAAAAACACCCAACACAAAACCAATAGTTTTGATAGCTTTGTAATTTTGGGTGTTTTGCTGAGTAATGCTTTCGTGGAAGTGGCGATGACTTTCCCTTCGTATCTTTCTGGATTGTTTTCTGGCGGCTTTGAAAATCCAGAAATAGCACAAAGTGACAACAGTTAATGGAAGAACGAAAACTATAAATGTTAAGGAAAACCACAGTTTTTCAACGTTGGTCCGATTATCAACCAAAATCCTGGAGAAAGGAAGAAACAGTGAGATTAACCACACCATTATAATCACTGCGTAACATCTTTGCTTGGTTATAATGTCCTGATAACGAAAAGGAAAGCGAATGGCAATAAATCGGTCAACCGAAACACAACATAGGTTAAACACTGTAGCAGCAGTTGTGTGAATCCACAGCAAGTTTATAACTTGCTTCAAAATGTGAGCTCTTTGAGGCTGAGTGGCAAATCGAATGGCTATCCAGACAGGGTCTATAACAAGCCCCACTAGAAAGTCTGCTACGCACAACGAAGCTAAAAAGCGGTTTGACATTGTTCGTAAAGGCTCGTTTTTGTAGAACAACCACAGCACCACTGCATTTCCAATGACAGCTGCTAAACCAGAGGAGGCGAACCACAACGAGAGAACGATGGATGAGGCACTGCTCAGTCGTTCGTTGAGGCAGCTCACATTCATGTTTGATAAGTTAACTAAACCAACAGCCTATTGTTCAGAAAATGATTGTGAAGAGTCTTCAAAGTTTGCCAATCTTTTCTATACCGCTCTTACCAGAAAATAAAGACATCCATTATCCTTTTCGTTTTAACTTGACAAACCCACAGAAAGCTTGCCTTATTATTTTTAGAAAACATTTCCTATAGCTGTCGTCTCGATTCTTCAGCATCATTGGTCTGTCTCCGAAAACTATCGCCATCCATTGCTCTCAGTTGACGTTTTAATTGGCCAGCTTTCTTCCAATTGGCTCGGTTCAAGGAGTCGTACCCTCGTTTATTTTATGAATTATTTTGTGAATAATCCACTTAGTGGGTAATTTGAGGCTGAATAAAATCTCCTAACACCTGGCATTTGACTGTATATCGACAATACAATTGTCTGGGCCTTTTGGAAATAGTTTCTAAGCAGTAACTACATCATTTTTCACCGGCGGGGGGGGGGGGGGTGGGTACAGGGGAATATTGGGCCTAGGTCGTGGCAGTACATACTGGGCGCAGCGGGGTCCGTAAAAAAACGACGTAGGGCCAATATTTCCCAGTAAATCTCTTGGAAGCTAAGTTAGTGAGTAGTTTATTATCTGGCACGAAAACAACAACAACAACAACAGAAAAACATACACGGCTTATGATGGAAACGGTCCGTATGGGAAAATCCCGACCTTGAAAGAGCCAATCAGAACGTTCAGATTTACCCCAAGTCTGCTTTGTCATATAATATATAATTAACAATTATTGGACGAATTTGAGCAAAATATCGTGATTTGTCAGTAGCGAGCAGATTAATTATTTGCCAAAGCCGAAGGCTCAGCCAAATTGTTGATATTCGAGACACTGACAAATCGCGATATTTTGTGATAACCAATTTCAATAATTGTTTTAACATTCGATTAAATAGTTTTTTTTCATATTGAAGTCACTCCTTGACAATTCAGGAAAGCGATCTGCCATTTTTCACCCAAGAGCGCCACAAGAGTGTGATCACAATGACGCAAAATTTGTTGCAAAACACATTTAGACGGTCTTACGCGATCGTGATTAAAACACCATACGGGTGCATACGAGTAACACACGGATACATAAGAGTACATAAGAGTGACATACGAATACATACGAGTAACATGCGAGTACACACGAGTGACACACGGATACATACGAGTACATAAGAGTGACTTAGAATACATACTAGTAGTAACATACGAGTATATACGAGTAACACATGGATACATACGAGTACATAAGAGTGACATGCGAAAACATACGAGTAACATACGAGTATATACGACTGACACACGGATACATACGAGTACATAAGAGTGACATGAGAACACGTACGAGGAACATACGAGTGTATACGAGTAACACACGGATACATACGAGTTGATAAGAGTGACATACGAACACATACGAGTAACATACGAGTATATACGAGTAACACACGGATACATACGAGTACATTAGAGTGACATACGAACACATACGAGTAACATAGGAGTGTATACGAGTAACACACGGATACATACGAGTACATAAGAGTGACATGCGAAAACATACGTATATAAGAGTAACATACGGATACATACAGACAAGTACAGTAACATACGGGTTATAAATGGATTTTAAATGTACTTATGTTAAGAGAATAACCAAAATTTGCAAATTTGAAAGAAAGTTAGACTGTTTTACCCCTCACTTGAGGAAAGGGAGAGGGGTTCAATTCATTAAATGAAAAGATCCCCCCCCTGTAACAACACGCCACGCACACCCCCCCGAAGCTTTCACTATGCTATTACTTCGAGGAAAATAATTCTATGAGACATTTGGGCGCGTTAGAACTTGTGTGCAATTATCGTAACCTGCGTTTATTGAACGCGCAACGTCGCATATCATATCAGCTCTCAGGTTTGTTTGTGTGTGTGGAGCGCGTATGGCGTAGATATGTATGTGGCACACGCACATGTGTGTGGTACTCGCGCGTGTGTGGCACTTGCACGGGCTCGCATATCGTATGTTGCTCCTATGCATTTGTATGCATTCGTTTATAACCAATGTATGTAACCTGTATGTTACCGTATGTGCGTCTGTATGTATCAGTATGTTACCCGTAGACCATTATTTGTAGCAGTTACTTGCAGGTCACAAGGGAGGCTCTCGGCCAATAACAAGAACGAAAAAATGCAACGAATAATAATAGTAATTATTGGCTTGAATAAATTTGTTCAGAGGGTTGATAACCAAAGTAAATCAATCAGAATCCAAGATTTGACCAGGCACCATCTCAAATGATCCCGCGCGGTTCTCTGCTTTTTTTTTTGTTAATTTACTTTTCTAAACGAATTAACATAGACGTAAAAGATTCCTTTTCTTTCCCGACTACGACTACCATGATTCCCTGCAGGTATGTTTCATAGAGTGAATTGGCTATTGAAAGTTGTAATTCGATACCTGTAAGGTAAGAAAGGTTAAGTCTGCATGCGAGCCAAGTGGCCCACCAGGTCGGAGCTTATCCCGGTTTCTGTAGCATGAAGAGACTAGGAGTATTTCTACTCCCCCCTGGATGGGATGCTAGTCCATCGCAGGGTTACCCCCAGCATTAAGTTCGCCGGTACCCATTTATACATCTGCGTGGAGAGAGGCACTGTGGAAGTAAAGTGTCTTGCCCAAAAACACAACACCATGTCCCCGGCCAGGGCTCGAACCCCGACCGCTCGATCCGGAAACGAGCGCACTAACCATGAGGCCACCGCGCCTCTCATAATTGGATGCCTGTTATTGGAGATAATTGGATAAGACGTCATTTTCGTGACAAATGGGCGCGCGGAGAACCAGTCGCGATTGAGAATCTTGTTCTGGATACGATGTACAAGCACATCTTATTGTAGATGTAGAGTGACAAGTGTTTCTTAGTTACTTTTCAAGCACTTTTAAAAGTTCCAATTCTCTGCTGCTTTTCTCACCGAAAATACCAAACGGGAGGTCTCTAACTAATTATCCATGACAACAGCGACACATATTGAAAAAGTTGAACACTAATTTTTTTGTGCGCAATCTTTCAATTTTTTTATGTCCTCCATTTTACACAATGTAAAAACAGGGCTATTCATATTATCGCCCGAGCAATCCGCGCAAACAACATAAAAGTGGTGAGTAGTATTATTCATGTTTTAAACAACCGGGGCCTGGACGACAAGGAAGAGACTCGACTAAGAGTGCATTTTAGACCGTGAAGAAAACTAAAAGAAACAGGAGATTGAGCTCAAGCGTTAGCAGCCGGAGGCAGCCAGCTGCTTGGGAGTTCTTGGGGCCTGTCAACCTTGATACAGGAGCGAAGAACTCAGGCTGACTGAGTTTTCATAGAACAAGCAACAGAGAGACAAAAGAAAGAATCGCGGTCCATGCTACGTAGAGAAATGCTACTTCATCTGACGTGGAGTTAACAGCCGAAACGTCATCCTCTCAGAATAACCTGCTAGGGCGTTGTTATATGAAATTTTTTATTTCGTGATTTTGAGGAGTGCATATTTCGCGACACTTAAATTCCGCGTTTTTGCAAAAATTTTGTATTTTTAATCACTTTAACTTCGCGTTTTTGAGAAACACACAATTTATTTCCTCGGCGATGTTTCTTTAACATGTCCTTGAATTTAGTAAACCGACTCTATTAAAAGTACAATAACGTCAGAATTAACAAAAACGCAAAGGTGGGACTATATGTCAACAGTAACATGATCTGAGTCACCTATTTTTCGCGTTTTTCGCGACACTTTTTGTTAGTGTCACTTTATTTTCGCGATTTTCTTTTTTAATCATAACAATAGCAATTTCCTCAAATGTGATTGGTGCATAAACTGCTGTATTTTGCTCTAATTAATCTGCAAAGTTGTAATCGGACAGTGTAATCAAACAGTTATAATTACATGAGCCAATCACATTAAGTCCTCTCCACTAAATCCACCAATCACAACATTGATTACAATCACTATTCACAGCAACCAATGCAAGAGACTGACTTTGTAAAATTGCGGAGGTTTAATCTCCAGTGACTGTTTTGAAAGAGACTTAACAGCCATTTTGCAAGCTATTCTCCATAGTTTTAATTATGATATTTGAAAATGACTATTACAAGTTATTTTTCAAATGAAACTTTTACTTTTGTGGGGAATTGAAATGGTAACAAGACATCGCGTCGTCCAATTCAGTCTGTAACTGGTCTGTAATAGCCTGCGAACAGGCTCCCGGTGAGCCCGAACTAAGCGAGGAATCCCCCGTCCCGCCCCGATCGCTTCACTTTCCAAATTCTTCAGTTCCACGCTCGCCGAATTTTTTTTCCGTCCTCGCCGGGAGCCTGTTCGTAGGCTAGTCTGTAATTATACTTGTGATTAACAAATTAGACCCCGCTTGCGGTCGTCCAATTTTGTTGCTTGCTTCTATGATTACAGACCGAACTGGACTCCAGTCAGTCCTATTACTATTATAAATCGCGAAATTTGCGAAATTAACGTGTCGCGAAAATTTCATGTAATAAGATAATAGGCCGCAATTTACATTCAGATGAGACTCGCGAATAAGTTCTGTAAAATAAAAAAAAATTCTGTGATTTTATGTTTTTCTCTGGTGTACATCTAATTCTAAGGCATATTCTGGTGTAAGGTCCGACGAAAACCAAGGAAAGTAACGGCGTAATGCTTCGCGAAACTCTCCTTTTCTGAAGACGTATATCCACGGGTTGATCGCTGAAGATGTAAATCTAATTGCTGAAATCCAGGGCCACACAACATAGGCCAGTTTATTGTCAAGGCATTTGTCAGCTGCAGTAAGATAGCCCACAACAGTAGCTACTAAAGAAGGCATCCATGGAACAATAAAAACAACCAACGCAAAGCCAATGGTTTTGATAGCTTTGTAATTTTGTATAGCACGAGTCGAAGTATTGTTTTCGGCAGAGTTTTGCAGATTTTCTTTTTTTATTTTTCTAGGTTGCTTTCTGACGATTTTGAAATCCACAAATGGCACAAAGTGACAACAGTTATTGGAAGAACAAAATAAATAAATAAATAAATAAATAAATAAATGACAAGGAAAGCCACATATCTTCAACGATCGTCGGATTATCTACCAAAATCCCGTAGAATGGAAGAAACAGTGAGATTAACCACACCATTATAATCACTGCGTAACACCTTTGCTCTGATAACGAAAAGGAAAGCGAATGGTAATAAATCGGTCAACAGAAACACAACATAAGTTGAATACTGTGGCGGCAGTTGAGTGAATCCACACCATATGAATAACTTTCAACAAAATGGTAGTTTTTCGTGGCTGAGCGAGAACTTTGATAGCTATGTACATAGGGTGCACTACAAGCCCAACTAACAAGTCTGCTACGCACAACGAGGCTAAAAACCGGTTTGAAATTGTTCGTAAAGACTCGTTTTTGTAGAACAACAACAGCACCACTGCATTTGCAATGACAGCTGCTAAACCAGTCAGGGAGAGCCACAGAGAGAGAACTATGGATGACGCATTGCCCAGTCTTTCGTTGAAGCTGCAGCTAATATTCATGTTAGGTTTGTCAAGGACAACAAGAGAAGTATGAGTTAAATACAAATTGTTTGGAGTTCAGCTGCCGTGCAGTCCTTCGTACATGATGATGTGATGTTAAGCAGGTTGAATACAGTTAATGATGTTTTTTTTTTTATTTTGCATGAAATGAATATTGACAAGAGACGATGTTCATCGCAACACTGTTCCAAGCAAATGTTTTTTATATATATTTTGACAAGAACTTCTAATCAATCTAGTTTTGAAAGTTCTTGAGGGATCCCCCAAAACAGACTTCAGCGAAATGGTATCAAAACTCTTAAAACAGTTAGAATTGATAGAATCACATGTTTTAAAGGTAAATGTTATAAATATGCCACTGATAAGTTACCGAGTGATGTTGATAATTATAATCCATCAAATAGAGTAAAAACCCGCGTGTAAGAACTAGAGGATTAAGAACCTGCTGGCAGAAATTTCCATTTTAATACCCAAAATATAAGAACCTGTTGAGCCAAGCGAGATCAATCAGTTTCTTATATGTAGGTTACAGTTAAATTATGAACTCTTGTTACAGAGGCAACACTACATAGACTACATATACGCGAGTTCTATAACCAGTAGTGCTACGCTTATCATAATGCAATTGTGAATAAATACTGTTTATTTATTTTTCTGGTAATCATCAACTATATCTCCTTCATAGAAATTAAGAACCTAATTAAGAACCTACTTATTGCCAATTACTACCCCAAAATACAAAAACCTATCTTGCCAGACTTAAAAAAATGTAGGTTCTTACACGCGGGTTTTCAGTACTGCATTCATTTAATTCCTTGGACATTATCTGTTTCTCAAAGCTCACAGGTTTCCTCGAGCTATGCGCTTTTCTGAACTGATAATGTCCGTGGACAAATATCCGAGCATATTTTCACATGGAGGTTATCGTCTATTTGCATGCTAAATTTAGTGTTGAGCCACCTGATATTCAGTTTGAGTCGTGTTTAGCAAATGTTTGTCAGTGGTCTTTATTCCGCAACAGTCAAAGTCCATAACAGTTGTATAGACCTCTGATATTGTATAATTTGGTCACGGATCTAGTTGTTGATTAGATAAGCAAGAAGTAAATTTCCTTGTGCTTATGTGGTGTTTCGTTTTCACATGGCATACGGAAGGCAGGCACAAGTGCAAGCAGAAAAAAAAGGAAAAATTTTGATCCTTGTGCTTGCCCTTGAGTCACATTGTGCTTATTCTTGCGTTGAAACCGTTTTCACGGTGAAACAAGAGCTGTTTTGTTTGCGCTTAACCTTGTGCTCGTGTCGGTAGTGAAAACCAGAAAGCCCTTCCGCTCGTTCTAGACCACACTCGGCTAGCTCGGCCTTGTTCCCAGGCTACCCTGGGAATGAATGGAAAACTGTTGATGTCTGTTGTTCATAGAGATGTAACCCAGTATTTTAAACAACCAAGACATATAAACGAGCAAAAATGCAAGAACCAAAACGAAGAAAAATAAATGCGACTGTTGGAATTCGAGGATACTGGTTATAAACAGGGCGTTTTATTCAGGAACAAGGGAAGTTGTGTAAAGGGGTGCCTGCGTGTCGTGCAATCAATATTTTGCTTGTATCATGATGAGCTCACCATGAGCATTAGTTGGATGGGCTTTAGTTGGATCAGTCACAGAGGAGGAATGGAGATGTCACAAAATATAGAAAGAGTCCCTTGAACGCTAGCCTGCAAGTGCAGACGTTCTTCCTGCTGTCGTTTATCTACGGAAATACGTCTGCGTTCACACGGCCAATTTATAGTTTTAGCCGGAGCGGAGCCCCATAACTATGGAAATTTGGTAACCCATCACTTGAGCTAAGAAAAAACTGTCACGTGACTGTCAAGCTTATGAAGGACTGGTAGAGCCGAGGTCGATACAGTGACTGCGAAGCTGTTGGAAAAAACAAAACAAAAACAAAAACAAACAAAAACAAACAAACGAACAAACAAAAACGTGTATATGTATTATATTTTCGGTTTAACGTGAATTATTAAAAATTATTTCCCGCAGTGGAGGCGAAATCTAAGGGAACACTGAGGGAATTTAATAATTGGGGAAAAGTTGTTTTAGTATACGCCAACCTGAAAAGCTTTGGGAAAAACTAAATTCAACACAAGTCTGCAGAAAGTCTACCAGAAAATAACTCTTTACTCTAGAGCAAGGATAGGCTAGCAACGTTAATTTGAAAGGTGAAAATAATCCAATTTAGATCAAAGCAGCAAGGACCCCCTACGCACGAAACAAAGAAATAATAGCCTGCGAACAGGCTCAAGGCAAGAACGGAAAAAAATTCGGCGAGCGCGAAACGTGAATCTGAAGAATCTGGAGAGCGAAGCGATCGAGGAGGAGCTTCTTTCGGGCTCGCCGGGAGCCCGTTCGCAGGCTAAGAAATAAACGCATATTATTCTCGCACGTGAAGGACCGTGAAGGTTCAGTACATGGCGTGACCTGTTGCCTGATGATGTGTGACAGGTGTCGAATTTCAATGAGCCTCGAGTCTATTTATCACATGACATTCATAAGCTTTGCTGTGAGAGCACGATGGCTGCCGGTCTGAAGTACCTTTTCTTCTTCTTTGCCCTTGTTTATGCAGTGCGTTTCTCGGAATCTCGATCTTTCGTCATTGACTACAAAAACGACTGTTTCCTGAAGGATGGAGAGCCATTTCGTTACATTTCCGGGAGCCTTCATTATTTTCGAGTTCCTCGTTTTTATTGGAAAGACAGGCTCATGAAAATGAAAGCCGGAGGTTTGAACGCTGTGCAGACTTACGTTGCTTGGAATATCCACGAACCAGTTCAGGGGCAATACAACTTTGAGGGAGATGCAGATGTCGTGAGTTTTATCGAGCTCGCCAACAGCCTTGGGCTTCTAGTGATCGTCAGAGCAGGTCCTTACATTTGTGCTGAGTGGGAGTTTGGCGGCTACCCACCGTGGTTGGTGAAGAACACCTCAATTATCTTAAGATCCATGGACAATCGTCAGTACACGACCCATGTACAGTCATGGATGGGCGTGCTTCTGCCCAAACTCCAACCTCTGCTGTACGCTAATGGAGGACCAATCATATCAGTTCAAGTTGAGAACGAATATGGTTCTTACTTCGCCTGTGATCATGATTACCTCAAATTTCTTGAGCAGTTATTCCGCCAGTATTTTGGCAACGACATCATTCTTTTTACAGTAGACGGTGATTCTGAGGCTGACTTACAGTGTGGAACTATCCCATCACTTTATGCCACTGTAGACTTTGGAGCAAGCACAGACCCAGCGAAGGCATTTGCAGTTATGCGCAAATTCTCCCCCCATGGACCCCTGGTCAATACCGAGTTTTACCCGGGCTGGTTGGACCGCTGGAGTGTGCCTCACCAAACGCGGCCAGCATCAATGGTAGCTAGTACTCTTGACAAGATCCTTTCTATGAATGCCTCCGTGAACTTTTACATGTATGAAGGTGGCACTAACTTTGGTTTTATGAATGGTGCAGGTTACAACAAATCTGCACACTTTTTATTACCAAGCATAACCAGTTATGACTACGATGCACCTTTGACAGAAGCTGGTGATACCACAACAAAATTTCGCATTCTGAAAGAGACAATTGCCAAGCATGAGAAGTTGCCAATTATGCCAGTCCCTGCTAACACAACAAAGTTTGCCTATGGTAAAGTTCAAATGTCCCGAATAAAGACCTTTCTTGAGGCTTTGCCAATACTGTATCTTCCCTTTGGTCCTGTGAATGCAACTTTTCCTTTAACAATGGAACAGATTGGACAGAACTATGGCTTCATTGTCTATAGAACAAAGATTCCTGATTCGTTTTACCAGTCTAGTGCCACCTTGAGTGTCAGTGGTTTCTTACGTGACAGGGCAATTATCTACGTTGGCCAAGTCCGTCAAGCCACAATGTTTGGTTATCCAGGAAACCAAACGGTACCTCTTGTCATTGGAGACTTTCTACAGCTAGATATTTTAGTGGAGAATATGGGACGACTGAATGGAGGGACTGCTGATGCTAAGGGAATCCTTGGCAATGTCACCTTAAGTGGAACTATGCTGCTGAACTGGCAGATCTTTCCTACTAACTTAGAAAATCTGTTCGCAGAAGATTCTTCCTTTTTACCTCTCTCTGATGAACACAAGACAGAATTATCCAATATGGATGACAGCTTTGCCCCTTCCTTTTTCCATGGAGAATTTCTGGTAAATTCTTCTTATGACACATTTCTTCAGCTGCCAGGATGGAGTAAAGGGCAAGCATTTGTCAATGGCTTTAACTTGGGTCGGTACTGGCCTGTAGTCGGTCCACAGATCACCTTGTTTGTCCCAGCAAATGTGCTGTCCATCAGCCAGAATCCTGCTAGTGTGGTGTTACTTGAACTGGATAGTGCACCTTGTGAATTTCCTGAAAACTGCTATGTTGAGTTTGTGTCGACCCCTTCCATCAATGGGTCTGTACATCCTATAGACGGAAGTCAGATAGAAGCTTGAACAAGCTACAATGTGGAGGCGAGAAACATTAAAGAAAAGGGCAAGATCACTAGCCAAGCTGTGATGTTTTTTTCCCTGTACATACTAAACTGTAGCAGAATGATGCATGAAAATGACATAAGTTAGTACTAGTTAAGAATTATTACTACATTACAAGCTATAACCTTATAAAAGTAAACTGGAAAAATCTGGTGCATACTTCCTGCTATGAGTTTGACAGCCGGGAAGCATGGAATTTGTATTCAACAAAACTTATAATCCAAGACTAGACGAAGTTAAATTCTGACAACTACACCCTGATTCCCTGTAGATATATCTTATGTAGGACATTTGGCATCGTTTCAGAATCTGAACTAGATTACCTTCAAGTAATGATTTCCAACATTTCTCTACATTTTGAGAATTCTTAAAGTTCCCTCTTAAGTGAAATCATATGCAAACTGAACTGTCATTTGAAACTGTAGCTGAATTTGAGTAAGTTCAAAATAGATTGTGAACACTGTATAATAACACCTTTTGTGGACATTCATTTGGGGTCCTGTATCTTGAAAGCAGATCTTCCCCACTTTTATGGGCATTTTCTGTTGTCCATACAGTTTCCTTATTATGGGGATTTGACTGCAATACCATAGGCTGTGTAAGCAAGTTCTCCCCATATAGAGATAGGAAGAAGACAGATGTTGCATGTGCATCTCTATTGTTATTGTACTTCAAAATTAGATGTCATTGCTCTAGTTTTTAGAACTTTGCTGTGCTTATTGTGGCAGCGCACTGTAGGAATTTGATTTGAAAATGTGCTACTCATTTTGGTCAATGGTTGAAGAGGAGGAGTGTGTTTAATACACGAAATGGCAAAATGATGAAATGGCATTCTGGCTAGCCTAAATAGTGCTTAGGTTAGCCTAAATATCACTGACTTGACAATGGTTAGCTTTCAATAATTGTCAGGGTTAACCCTTACAGATACTCACATTCCACATTGACTTTTACCTGTAGAGCCATTTTGTCGTGTGACATTATTTTTGTGTGTTAAGCATACCCCAAGTTGAGGAGATGTGGCTGCCTGATGGCTCTAGTGCATTTGACTTCCAGTTGAGAGAGATCCAGGTTTAAACCTGGCCAGGGTCACTGTATTCTGTTCTTGGGCGACATAGTACTTGGACAGTGCCTCCCTCCACCAAGGAGTGTGAAAATCTTAGGCAGTAACCTGAGATGGATTAGTGACCCATCCAGGGAGAGTAGCTCTACTCCTAGTCACCAAAGTGGAGTTAAACACCAGTGTTGGAGCCATAGCTGGCTCCTCTGACCCTGTGGATTGGATTGACTGAATTATGTTCCACTTAAATGTTTTCCATTGGCTCTATTTCTAATCTAAAGTAGTATTGTGTTGTTCCAGAAAATATCCATACCCCCACCATGGAAGGGATTTTTTTCCAAGAGCCCCACACCCCTCTGGAAATTTTTATTAAGCTCAATACATTTCTTTAAATGTTTTGGTCTAAGAGAACCCCCCACCCCCCAGGAAATTCCAATCCCTTCTGTGGGGGGAGTATGGATATTTTTTGGAACTGCAAATCAATTTGCTAACTTAAGGAAATGGAAGATTGTTATCCAATGTTTTATTTCATACAAAGTGACAATAGTTATTGTAGAGGTCTTTTTATTTTTTTCAATCTTTACGATAGTTTGTCATCATTGTATGTAGAATGAAAATATGTTGTGAATAAAGAACTTTGTTCTCAGTTGCATTTGTTGTATATGTACATCAAATTTGCCAAGCAAATATCTTCACAAAAATGATCAAACTTATCATTCTGTATCCTTGATTAGGGGGAGGTGATGGGTGTATTTGGTTTTTATTGTATTTTATTTTTGTTATTTGTGAGTTGATCCAGTTTGAGTATCCGCTAGGCTGACATGAAAGGTCCTTCAGTTCTTCCCAAAGATTTTTTTCTAGTACAAAAATTTTCAAGGACGCAGTCTTGAATTTTTTCACAAGGAGCCAATCAAATGTGTACGTTCGGATAGGATACCACACTACCCAACCCTCCCCCCACTTCCCTCATCTGCTGGCTGATGGGTGAATAATGAGTGCTCAAAGACACATAAAGGCCAAGCAAATTTATAATACAGCCTTCAAACATATTAATTCTAGCTAGATTCTGGCAACTATGAATTTGTGACTAGTTAGGCGTTCTTTTCCGCCCGCGCCCCGCGAGACTTTCACAAGGCCGTCCGCGCCCCGCGAGACTTTTTTCACAATGTGGTCCCCGCGAGATTTCACACCGCGCCCCGCGAGACTTTCACAAGGTTTTAAGTGGATAGTACGGACCTTTCGATTGGCTAATACCTGAGGAGTAGGCTCCAGTCCCTGACGCCTAAAGAGCATGTGTTCTTTCATTTGACCATTCAGTTACGTCCACGCGTCTGATTTGAATTTTTCTGCGCTTTTTCAGCGGCTTGGTTCCTCATTTCTTCCTTCTTGCTCTTTAAAAATTTCAAACAGTCGAGAAGCCCTTGAAATTTTTAACCTGAGAACAGTATTTTTTCACTATGCGGCTTAAACAGTTGTTCGTGTACCTCGGTCTTGTAGTTCTCCTTTGTTCTGCTTTGTCATCACGAGCCGAAGACGATGTTGCGGACGTTGAAGATGAAGACGACGTAGAAAGCGACGGCGAGAGCGAGCAGGAAGATAAGGCAAGTGGTTATATATCCGTTTTGAATTGCTCAAAGAGATCGCAAACCTGGTTTAATTGTATTTCGTAACGTTGGCAGGGCAAAGAGAAAAAGAAAGTGGAAATAGAGTCTTATTCACCTCCAGTCATTGCACTTGAACACGAGGACTCGGTATTCTTTGCAGAACCCTTCGCAAAACGAGGAGAGTTTGAAAGCAGGTAAAATATATTTTTTGAATTAAGAACGTTTTTAAATTTTTGCCGGTGTGTGGGAAATATTGCAGTTGTTTGCAGTTGGAAAGCTGTATCTACTCGTGAATAAGTTTTGACAGAACTCTAGCCTGTTCAGTCCATACGGTCTGATAGCGTTACATTCTAAACCTCACGTAAGTCAGTAGTAGTTTTTAAGGCGTCTTTTTTTGGACATTTGTCAGACTTCTGATTTTTCTGTATGATACTCGCTTTGTATTGGAAAAAAAAGATTCTTCAATTCATTGGGTGTAGCCATGGTAGTAGTTTTTGATTTACAATGCACCTTGTCTTAATAGCCCTTTCACTAATGTTCCACCCAAGTGACCTGTTTTGGCATTATTTCCAAGTTTATTTGGCACACTGGTTAATTTTGAATAACAAGGAGGGTTTGTTCTTGTTTTGCAAGGTATACAGACATGAAGCTTCACATACATTTGTACATGTAGGGACAAAATTCCTAATTTTCATACCACAGGTGTATTGTATTCTTATAACATTTGCATGATCAAGCATATATGGAATTAGTGAGTGTTTCTTACAAAAAAGCTTCAGTTGACTATATCTAGCACAGTATTAATCAATAAGTACTGCTATAATGGCACAAAGAATCAAAGGTATGAGCAAGGCTCACTGTTGATGAAGTGTGTGTCTGAAGTGATTTTTTTTCAACAGATGTGCTTGTATTTTGAGTTGTAAACTGTAGTTTTGTAACTGGCCAATCAATTTTTGTTAACACACTAGGGTGTTAACAAAACTGAGTTGACAGTTTTCATATAGCTGGGCAGCAGGCTTCATGCATTATTGACTCTGCTAAAAAAAAAATCACAAAGTGAATTTCTTCCAAAAAATTTCTTAGTTAACAGTTTCTACAGTCTTACCAGAAGCTTATAACCGTGAAGTCCTTACTTGAGTCTGTTTCTGACTCGCCAAAAGAGGAAAAGCCCAGTTACAGGTTATGTTTTAGAGATAACCAAAAACGTGGTCAACTAGTTCTAGTTATAAGCTCTGTATTCATGCTGAATATGTTGGTTTACACTGTACAGCTTCACTGAGACACCATCTGTGTCAGGAGGAAGAAATATCAAGCTTTCAGTCAAATTTTAAAGTAGTCAACTGGAGACAAGATTGTGTTGTTCCAGAAAATATCCCTACCCCTCCCACAGAAGGTTTTATAGCTTGAACCCCCCCCCCCTCCCACCCCTCTGGAAATTCTATTTTAGTGTCATACTTCTCTTTAAAAAATTGGGCTTTTGAAACCTCCTTGGAATTTCCATTAACCTTCCTTGGGGTGGGTATGGATATTTTCTGGATCTACACATTTCTTTTTTGGCCTTTGCATGGTTTTGCCTGGGTTTTTTGTACTGAGTGATCTAGCTTTAAGCCAGGGGTATCACAAAGTGTTTTAATGGGTGTTTTTTGCTGGAATAGGTGGTTGATTTTTCTATCTCCCTTTAAAGAATCCGACAAATACGCTAGCAAAGTAGCTGCCAGCCAAGATTATGAACTAGATGGCAATTTTCACCAGATGACTACTTTTGAGAATCCTATTTAAGTAGGCTGGGGTCATTGCATTCTGTTGTTAGAGTACAAACGCACTTCACTCTCACACAATCGCTCTCCACTTGGGAGTATAAATGAACACAAATGCTGGCATACCTTAATAATAACCAAGCATTAATCTACACTGAGATTCATAACTGTAATCCATCTAGTCACTTCATTTTTAAGCATGGCTTATATGGATGCAAGTGGGTCTATAGTTGTAGATGAGTGTTGAATGCTCTCATCATCAGCATTTGAGTGGTTATTGTGCACTTGCCAAATTAATCATATGCATTAAATTTTAATTGGTGCTTTATTGTTTATTAAGTTTCAGTGCTTTTTTTTTACTGCAGGTGGCTGAAATCTCAAGCCAAGAAAGATGGAGTTGATGTTGAAATAGCAAAATATGACGGTTAGTCACTGCAAGCTTTTCCATCTTTTATATCATAATTTTTTCTGTCACCCACAAAGTTATTACAGTGCTTTGTTGTGTAGCACTCTTTAAAATTCTTAGTCTTTGTAGGAGTAGGCAAAACATTGTTTCAAAGTTTCGAACGTCTCCAAGGTAACATAGCGCAAGTGTTAACTCTGTTTATTTTACTCAATGTTGCCTGCTTCAGTTGGTTTCCACTAGAGATATATCTGTAGATGAAGAATGGCTCACTGCATTAATTAGTGTTGTCATGATCTGGGCTCGACACTAACTTTTCAACGTACTAGCCAAGTGGCTAATGATAACTTAGATGTTACTAGCCAAAATTTTTTTTTTTACTAGCCAAGCGTTGAGGTTGACTACCTTACAACATGAAATTTGCACGACATGTTTATTCATGATTTGGGGGTGTACATATTTTGCAACACTTAAACAGACTGTTCCGTGATTTTGCAAAACATTTTGTATTTTGAATCACTTTAACTTCACATTTTTGATTAACGCAATTTATTTCCTTGGCAATGTTACTTAAACATGTGCTTGAATTTTGGTAAACCGACTTTATCAAAGGTACAATAATGCCAAAAGTAACAAAAACGCAATGGCGGGACTGTATTTCAACAGTAACATAATGTGTTATGTTCACAACACTTACTGCTTGCGTCACTTTAAATTTGCAATTTTTTTTAAAACGTGAAATTCGCCAAATTAACGTGTCAAAAAAAGTTTCATGTAACAAGGTAAGTCCAATAAACAGCAGAATTACTAGCAAGACTTGAAAGCAAAAGAAAGCAACTCTCTTTAATACATAATGTTGGTAATTACATTGAACTTAAACTAGTTCCAATAAAGTTAATTCCAGTTCCCAAAAAGACTTTCAAGACTGTGTTTCTCTTTGAGACTTCCTTGGAAAAATATAGAGACCCTGAGTCGTCATTGTAAAAACTGTTGAGACTAATCTTCACAGATGGACAGGCACTGTAGAAATGTTTCAAAAGCAAAACAACTATTTGAACAATACTGCAAACTGTAGTTGGTGAAATTCGAGTGCTAAAAGCGGCTGATTTAAATGTTGAAGGAAATAAATCTTTCACATCTAGTTATTTCTGTTGTGGTACCGTAAGTTTGTAAGTATGCATATGACGACAAATCACCCATGTATTGTTACTCTATAAATGAAATGTTATCCCTTTACAGTTTCACACGATTTTGCGCATGATTTTATCAGGAAGCTTGTGTTTTGTTCTACTAATTTCATAACAATAAAGAACATTGATGTGTACTTTCAGAAACTGCTGTCTTGTTTGTCAAATATTTCTTTCAACGTAGTAACGTGTTCAGTTACCCATTTACATACCACACAGCCAAAAGTAAACAAACTTAAATTTGCATACGTGCTGAACAACACATGCCTGGTAACATGGTACATGTACATCCACAATGAAAGTCTGGCCTTGTTTCCGAGAAAAGGGTTTGTTTTCCTTGAGAAAGACGGAAACTAGTACAGCCAATTTCGTTTCGTTTATTAGCCAAAGTGGCTAGTGGAAATCAAAAACCTACTAGCCAAAACTAAATTTCTACTAGTCTGTGGCTAGTTGGCTACTGTTAGTGTCGAGCCCTGATGATTTTTGTAGGCACACCAGTAATTAGTCATACTTTTTCTCCATAGCTGTAATGTCCCCTACTGTATAACATGAAAGGAATTTCTTACCCTTATCAGATGTTTTTAAGTTGCTATAACTCTTCTGATCATAACCCATTGACAAACATGCAGTGACAAAAATTTATGTGGGACATACACATCATAGGAGATTGCCTTGCATTTGTGTATGAGGGTTTTAGTTTTAGAATTATTGATTTTGCTCTCTGCATGATGTTGCCAAATATTACACTGGATTGTAATTAATTTTATGTTTTACTTTTTTTGTATGTTTTTGAACATGTGCTTAATAGTCAAGTTTTTACCTTGGTCCTTGGAAATTATTTAACTGTGTTTTTACTCTTGTGACAACAGGTGAATGGTCATTTGAGGAGCCAACAACCAAGTTATTCATTGGAGATTTAGGACTTATTCTCAAGGTAATTTGACACTATTTAACACCTGAGTTGCACATGGAGGTTGGGTGCCCAGGAACCAAGGGGCTGGAGCTGCCGACCCCAAACCCAGGTAGCAAGAGCATCCCAAAAGCCTGCCTTACCCACAACCCAGCCACGAGCCCTGCCCGCCAAACCCAGCCCCAGCCCAAGCACCCATCATACAGAACCAGAAGCTCAGTGGCACATGCATAAATTGCGACAATAAACCGCTGACCTGGGGGCACAGGAAACTGCTCCGCACCAGGCCTATTACAGCAATGCAAACCCTGGCAACAAAACAAATGCCACAGCATGCCACCAAAAACGCTAATAAAGGCCAATGCCACACCAACTAATGAGCAATGCTCCTGGTCGTTAACTAAGTTATATAAGTATATTTAACCTCGTATATTTTTTCGCCTTTAATAGTGCCTGGCCAGTAATAAAACTGTTGATATTCAACATACATGTACTGAAGATCAATTGTTCAAAGACAATGATTCTTGTTCCAGCTCAGGCTGAAGTGTTGGCACTGTATTAAGATGCTAGTTTGGTTGGGGTGTATAAATTTCTCGTTTTTTCAGGTTTTGCAAAATGCATGAGCTGTTACGAGCCGTTAATTTTGAACATGGGCATCAAAGTACCGTAACAATCTTCTATGTACTAATCTCCTGTTGGTTGATCTGCAGTCTAAGGCAAGGCACCATGCAATTTCTTCCATGCTGAAAAAACCATTTGAGTTTAAGGACAAGCCATTTGTAGTCCAGTGAGTATACTGTTATTTCTTTCTGTTTTATCCCTTAATAAATTTAATTTGCCATCCTCACTTCTACATTGGTTCCTATAAGATAGTTCATTTCATGTGATCATCTGGGTGAGGGTACGGTACTTCTGAAAAGAACTGTTGGTGACTGTCACAGTCACCAACAACAGTTCTTTTCAGAACTACCCTCACCTGGATGATCACACTATACAAATTACTGATACTCCTGGGTTCAAACCATTTACTATGTTTCTATAAGATGTTGAACACTGTTTCTATAAAAAAAGTAAAAAAGAAAAACACTGCTTACATCTAATTTTCTGCTTGTATGAACTTATTTTTGAAGCTTCGCCAAGATCATTGACAGTCTGGCTTGATTCAAAATGTAATAATTTTCTTCTCAACCATTGCCAGACATTACACATATGTATAATATTAAATATATAATATTTTGTACATCATGATCAAATTATTTTATTTTTCTTCCAGGTATGAAGTGAAGTTTCAGCAGGCAATGGAATGTGGTGGTGCTTATGTCAAACTTCTTTCTCATCAAGATTCTCTTGACCTGGTAAAGTTTTGTTCATTGTAACACTCAAGAATTCCTCATTGTTCATTTACTCATTGCAAAAAAGATGAATGTGTGGCAAGGTGCCTAAAGGGTGGTGGGACCACATGAGATTTGAGCAGGCACAGAGTTTCCTTGGTAACCCTGTGAGCGACAACCACCCGTTAGTGATAGACTGAAATTATCAGTGGAAACTACTCACTTGAACCACCTATGAGTAGACACTCTGGCACCCAAGTGTCCACTTATGGGACATAAAAAAAAGTAATTACTGTTTTGTATATGCATATGATCATGACTTGATGACTTGGTCGTGTAATCAAACTTGATATAGACACCTCCAATAAGTAATTACATTTTGTTGTTTTACTACAGAAATCTTTCCATGACAAAAGTCCTTATACTATTATGTTTGGACCTGACAAATGTGGTGAAGACAAAAAGGTAATTATCATTAACAATACATTTGACATTGTTGAATATATTGCTAGTCTTGAAGGAGTAAAGTGTTTTGGCCAAGAACAGAAATACAGACACCGGCTCCGAGGATGATTTTGCCTGCCTGGTTTGAGTGTTGAGGGGTTCAAGGTTTTCCTTGTAAAGAAGTTCAGTTCCAAAAGTTTTACCCACCTGTGAAAACCAGTTGCCCTTCCGCTGAAATAGGTATTGAAACCCTTGCACTGGTGAAGGCTTGAACATGATTGCTTTTTCCAAGATTCAAAGCATCCAAAAATATTATACTGTCCATGAATTTTGTACTCTGCTCAAAAGCATCAAAACTTGAGTGGGCAAGGGAACTTTCTGTCACTGCCTATCAATGGATTTCTGTCATTTAATGTAGACTAATCATCTTACATGTGTGTGCAGAATATTGTTGTTCTTGTTTCTCACATCATCAACAAGCTGTTTTTATTTTCTTTTTAGCTTCACTTCATTTTTAGACACAAAAACCCAAAGACTGGTGAATATGAGGAGAAACATGCAAAGAAGCCAACTGGCAATTTCCAGAGTGTATTTGATGGCAAAAAGACTCATTTATTCACTTTGGTAGTTCGACCTGACAATTCATTTGAAGTATTTGTGGACCAAGAGAGTGTCAATTCAGGCAACTTGTTGGAAGATTTCACTCCGGCTATCAATCCCCCTAAGGAGATTGATGACCCGCATGATAAAAAACCAGAGGACTGGGATGAGAGGGAAAAGATTCCTGACCCTGATGCAGAGAAGCCTGAAGACTGGGATGAGGATGCTCCTGCTAAAATTCCTGACCCTGATGCAAAGGTTTGCTGAATTCAATCCCCTAACTAAACTGTTTTTTACCTTACTCTTAAGGGAATTGTTGAATGGTACATTATGTAAATAATTTGTTTAAATTTAAATTGTTTTATTATTGTCAGAAACCTGAAGACTGGTTGGATGACGAGCCAGAGTATGTTCCGGATCCAAATGGCGTCAAACCTGATGACTGGGATGAAGAGGAAGATGGAGAGTGGGAAGCACCACAAGTTGGTGAGCTGATTTGATATATGGGTTATGGACCAAGCTTGAGGTCAAGATGGCTAGATATTGGCCAAGTTCTGTTTTTTTGGATGCTTATAGACTGAGATGGAGTTGAGAAACGAGGCCAATATCCAGCCATCTTGACCGAACAATTGTGGTAAATAAAAATAATTAAAGGTTTATTATATGGGATATGCTTTGGCTGCAGGGAAATTTTTCTTGTGGGACACAGAGCATTATCCCAGGCAGGCAAGATAGTGCTATCTTGCCCGCTCCGGTAGCCAATCACTGTGCAGGATTTGGTTCATCTTTTCCACTCAGGGAGTTAACCATATTGTAGTATTGTTGTTGTGAAATGTGCTGTACTTTTGTCCTTTTGGGATGACACTCTCATTCATTTGCTGTGCCTTTAGTTTGCTTAAATCAAGCACCTAACTTATCTTTAAAAAAAAATGTCTTATACAATCATTGTGAAACATTTTAGTGTGAAGTATTGCTGCATGGTATATGGGAAACTATCTTCTAAGAAACAATAAAAAATATTGTGTTCCTGCTTTGGAATTATGATTAACTAAAATGTATATAATTTCCTGTACTCGGAGTGCAATAAAAGTCTCTTTAAAAGTGGAATATTCCGTTCAGCTGAACCAAACTTCATCAGCCACAAAGCTAAAAGTTTTATCATCCAACAGAAATTTAAACTTACTATTTCATATTCTGTTTTAAGCAAACCCGAAATGTGAGAAGGCTGGTTGTGGAGAGTGGAAGCCTCCTGTCATAGATAATCCTGCTTACAAGGGCAAATGGTCAGCACCACTGATTGATAACCCCAGCTACAAGGTAAATACAGAGATCAACTGCTAATTTCTCCTGAGATAATTGATACAAAGACAAACATGCAGGACAGGGAAATAAGAGTTGATCACCACTGTCTGTTACTACGATTATCAGTTGAGTAAGGCGGACGAAAGTTTGGTCACCAAGTTTTAACGTAAAAATCGTGTTGTTGTCACGAGCAACTGGCTCCGTATCCATTGGCAACTTGTCGGCCTTTGACGTCAATTGACAGCAAAGCGCGAAATTGTAGGCGACACGACAGGCGACCAACGGCTGTTGATATTGTTACCAACGGAAACGAGGTAAGTTGCCCGTGACAACAACACGATTTTACGTTAAAACTTGGTGACCAAACTTTCGTCCCGCCTTACTCAACTGATAATCGTAGTAGCTAGTGTCACATTGTATAATGAACAGGGCTGTCATTAAGGGTCGTAACCCGTAACACCTGTTGAGTATGCGTGATAGGCCCTTGATGTTATGGATGAACTTGCCTGTTGTTGATACAATTCACCCACAAAGTAGCAAGTTTGTTACAGGTGTGAAAGTCAAGGCTACAGGTGACTCAAAACTTAATGACAGCCCTGATGAATGTATCCATGTTTATTATTATTATTATTATTATTATTATTATTATTATTATTATTATTATTATTATTGTTGTTAGTATTATTAGTATTATTAGTATTATTAGTGTTATTATTAGTTTTTTTTTTTTTTTTTTTTTTTTTTTTTTTTGTAAAGTTTAAAATTTCTTTTGATGATCTCATGGGCTTGGCACAATTTTAATACTAAAAGAAAATATATTGCAGGGTATTTGGAAGCCAAGAAAAATTGAAAATCCAGATTACTTTGAGGATAAGGAACCTTTCAAGATGACATCCATTGTAAGTATGACTGAAAAACAAATCCTATCTACCGGTGCTTGAACTCTGTTTATAAATTATTTGCATGATTTTATGATTTTTGTTTTATTTATTTCAGGCTGCTGTTGGTTTGGAGCTCTGGTCCATGACCCCAGATATACTGTTTGATAATTTTATCATCACTAATGACAAATATGTTGCTGACAAATGGGCTTCAGACAGGTACAGTCAATAACTCCCTCCTAACCCTATGATTAAAATCTAATTTATCATTGCAACATGGGTGCATTATCAGACAAACGGGTGTTGAGAATAAAGAAAAGCACTAACAAATTGATATTGTCTTGATCTACCACCAAATTCTCAGATCTGACATTGAAAGAAATTAATGTATTGTATTCAGTATGGAAAATTAACGTTTTGAACAAGGGACAGAAAGGGTTATCAGACACCCCTTTAACACTGAAATCTGTTGTTCTCATAGTGCCTTACTTCAGTTATTCACTAGTGGGAACGGAACTCCTCTTACAAACAGATGTGGAAGTAAATCTCAGAGTGTGTTTTTGAAAATTGCATCCTGTGTAAATGAACCTTCCTGAAGACCACTAGAATACAAAATGTGTTCAAAGGCTTATCTGTGGGCTAAATTCTGTTTTTTTCTGCTTTAGCTGGGTGAAGAAAAATGTCAAAGAAACCTATGGAGGAGATGAGGAGGTTAGTGACTTGATTCTTATTCGTTTTCCTTTCTTGGTGGTGTTTAAATCTCACATATTTCATGGGTTACTATGCTGTCTGTAGTAATAATATCATTATCTTTAAGAACATCTGCAGCAAGGAGAAGTGAAATGTTGTGATTGTTTTTTTTTTTTTTTAGGGTGGAGTAGTTAGGAACTTGCTGGACGCAACAAACGAGCGACCATGGCTGTGGGTGCTGTTTGTCATCGTTGTTATTTTGCCATTTGTTTTAATTGCTGCTTGCTGTTTCCCTGGAAGCAAGGTAAATAATATAATGATATATCTTTTAATTAATGATCTTTCGATGTTAATACTTAAACAATAGATATTGAAGGTGGTTGAGAGTGAGGCTAAGGGTGCTTAGTCTATAATTTTATAAGTTCCTTAACCTTGTTACCAAATAGAAAAAGTATTGAAATAGGATTAGGCATTTTAAACTGACTTCAACATTTACATACATTTTTAGAAACCAGGCACGGTGTTGTTTTAGTTTCTAGATCTTTCATTCATTGTCTTGTCCTGACTTGTTCCATGTCCTCACAGGGATGATCAGAACATCCACTACCACCTTCTTCATCTTCTACTGCATTGTAACATGGTTTTAATTTCATACCTTCTCATCCCTTCTTCCCCTGCACCAGATCTCATTGCTTTTGGCAATGGTGGTTTTAGTAATTAATTATTTTTATTTGCTTTCTCCACCGACTTTAAATAAAGAAGTTACTTCTAGTATATTCTCCCAAATGCTACTGTTAGAAATGTCAGTAGGTTTGTAAGAAGAATGCGCAAGTTTATGTCAAGATACATGTTGATTGCAGAGTGATGCTGCCAAGAAGAAGAAGACTGATGAACCAACCGAAGATGTTGTTCCTGAAGAAGACAAGGTATTGTGTTGTAAAAGAAATCCTGAGAGTGGGCACAGTTATGTACATATGTAATGTAGCTACATACATATATACTGGTTGAACATTCTTGGCTGGGTTGTTCAAAGCATGATTGAGCTAACCCAGGATTAGCGTGAATTATGATTTCAGTTTTGTAACCTTTCGGTGAGGTTTTCTGTTTACATTGTTTGTCCTTCACTTTTGAGTTTGAGAAATCTCGAACTACATAAAACATAAGAAAAAAAGAAACATTTTAATTTATAGAAGAAAAATTAATACTGTGGCTAACTTTTAATCCTTGGTTAGCAGTAGCCAGCTTTCAAACAACCCAGCCAGGTGATAACAAACTTACTTTGATTTTACCCATGAATCAGCAAATGGTAATAAGGATTCTACAGTGATCTTTGTCTACACTGGCTTTCTTTTTTTTTATCTCTCTGATTTGGCAACAATAAATTGGCATTGTCTGAAACATTAATTTTAAGTAACTGGCAGACATGATAAGAACACTGTAAAATAAATGTAAAACAAGAAACAGTGGGGAATCTCAATTTTTCCAGCTTTCAATGTTTTAAACCTCCCAATGATTTGAAGCAACAAGTGCCTCAAATATTTGGGAGTTCCAATTGAGAGTTTGAAAAACTGAGATTCCACAGTTTCTTGTTTCATATTTATTTACAGTATTCTTGTCAAATCTAACTATTATTATTTTGTTCCTCTAGCTCAAAATGCAAAAGCTACTGTTAAATGATTTTTCAAACCTCCAATTTTTCAAACAAATTTTAGTTCCCTTAAGTGATAGAACAATCAGGATACTGCTTTATTTCCTTGCAAAAAGTTTCAAATTTAGGGTTGTAAGATATGCGAAAAGAGTTCCCACACAGTAGATGAGTGCACCTTTGAAGGATCACTCAAAGTTAGTTGGATCATGTGTACTAAAGGCATCTATGGTCAACTGTTGATTGATATCCTTAATTGATACCCTTGATCGACCCCCAATCAACACTTGACCGTGGATGCCTTTAGTACAAATGATCAAGGTAGTTTTGCATTCATTTCCCTCCACATCTGGCACCTAACCTAGACTATGGACACTTTTTTGAGTTGTGATTGCTGTTGCAACATTAATTATTTTTTACTCAGACTGAAACACCAACACAAGAAGGAGAAGAAGAAGAAGAAACACCTGAAGCGGGTGATGAAAAGGTTGGTTAATTTTTGTATTTCAAGGAAAATAAAACAAACAACAAGATGTTTGTAGACCAACAGACAGTAACTGTCTTTGTGCATTTGTCTTTTAGGCTGAAGAGAAAAATGAAGATGAGGAAAAGGTGAGACAATTACTGATTTATTGTTGAAAACCAGACAAGAAAATTGATTTTTTATTTTAAACACTTGATTATCTTTGAACTATGTTGTTGAATCTAGAAATCAAAATTGAAGGCTTTGAAAAGTGGATACAGGGAGTTTAAACAGTAATGTTTTAAATTGTATAATACCTCAACTCTGTGAAATTGTCAAGGTATTATTTCGTAGTTGTTACAGTGTCTAATAGTACAGATTTTCAGGAATATGACCTTTCGTTGATTAGGTTAAGTCTGCATACAAGCCAGGTGGCCCATCAGGCCGAAGCTTATCCCACTTTCTATAGCATGAAGCAATTAGGAGACAGTATTTCTTCTCCTCCCTGGATGAGATGCTAGTCCATCGCAGGGTTACCCCTAGCATTAAATTTGTTGTTACCCATTTATACACCGGGGTGGAGAGAGGCACTGCGAGAGTAAAGTGTCTTGCCCAAGAACAAAACACAATGTCCCCAGCCAGGACTCAAACCCGGACTGCTTGATCTGGAGATGAGTGCACTAGTCATGAGGCCACTGCCCCTCCCACCTTTTCTTGATTAAGTGCTCTTTTACCTGCCTCCACTGGAGGAAAAAAAAAAGCTCTTTCCAGACACCAGAAGGACAATGGTCAAAATGGTCAACTGCACCAAGCATCTGATCCAAACTCAATTGTAGAGTGACAGCAGCTATATGTTATGCTTGAAATTAATGTTGATTTGTTGTGATGTACATAACAGGAGGCCGAGGGAAATGAAGAAGAAGAAGAAGAAGAAGCTGCTGGCAAGGATGAGGTTGATGAAGAGGACAGTGGCAGGTTAGGGATTAAAAAGTGATGCACTTCATAGCTGTCAATTACCTGTTTCAATATACAGATCATCATAACAAACTGGCACATAAAGCCAGCCGGGCTTCCTCAATTTGTGTTGTACCAATTATTGCAGAGCGTAAACACTTACTGGTGTGATGGGTATACATGTAACTGAGAACACTGCAGTCCAGCTTTGATTTACCTTGCTACTTTTTGCAGTGCTTTCAATAAGATCCATCAGCCATAGTAGCTCCAGCAGGTGTTCTGCTAGGGTTCTCATTAATTTTATAGGGCAAAGAGGGTTAGTTTCATAAAGTAGATGGTTGACACCAACTAGAGTGCTGAAGGAACAAACCTCTTGGGAGGTCCACCTGCTTCAAATCTTACTGAAAGCTCTTTTCATGTCATAATTTCTAAAATGTAACTAAAATGTAAAAGGTAACTTCTTTTCTCAACCTCTCGGAATATCCGATCATAGGTAGTACTGACAGTAATTTAGTGTTCAAGGAGGTTGAATGAGTGAGTGACAAAGAGAAATGTATCGTCAAAAAGCTTAAAGTAAAACGTTCTTGACTCTTGAATCATCTTGTTTTTCTTTGTAGGATGAAAACAAGACGAAGGACAAGAAAGGAGAACTAACATTCGTCACAGCTCATGCTACATGGCTCCAGATCATCCAAGAATTAGTTTGGACATTTTTCAGTTCCCTCCAAGGCTCAATACTTTGCAAAACTTTTCTGATTAGCTTCTTTTCCTCTAGTCATGTACTTATTAATTGCTTTAGGCTTATTGGCAAATGTTTAGAAATCAAGAGCCCTTTTAACAACTACCACAATTGTGTTAAGTCATTAACTCATAAACTGCTATAACTTAACCTCAGAACCTTGATTTTAACTTATTTCAGAGCAGGCTTGAAAATCATGAGACTGATGTCTTACAATATAATGTGCTTGATGTGATTTTGTCTGATATCGTTTACTATAATTATCAGACAAAGTTCTGTCACTTTCCTTACAGGATAAAATGCCGATTTTACATAATTTGTTTATCCAGAACCAGATCTTTCAATTGATGACCACTGGTTTGCCCAGTTGTTGTCACTAAAAAGGAAAAACAGCATTTCAGTGATAACTTATGTTTTTTTAACTTAATATTAGGTACTAAGCTAATTTGCAGTAGTTTTCAGAGGCTTGGGCCCATCTTTCAATAAAAAGATTAATATAGAAAAAGGACAGGAAAGGAAAAATGGAGTCATTGTCAACCTATTCAAGCCTCAAATGTGCAAGTTAAATTAACTGAGGTACACCAGGGCAATTGCAGAGTAACGTAACCAAGGGATTGAGACTTGAAGGCATAATGAGTTGTGGTGTGGAAAGCTTTACTGTTCAGTATTCTTCAAGAAAAAAATGTCAACCCCTTTGAGGTCCTTAACTAGGTAACTAAGGTTATAAAGCCCTGGGTTGTGTCTGGGCTTTCAGCTGCTTGAAATGGAGCTTAGATGCATTATGAACAGTAGTGCTGGAAGGGCTGGGATCAAACCCTCAATATTTTCCATCCTGCTTTGGCCCACAGGACTTTGCACTCTTTGATCCCTGAAAAATGTTGGGAGATGACTGAAAGTTGAAGTAATCATCAAACATTTTTGCGTGATTCCATTACTTCCGGACAATTAGGTGAGATCACTGGGCACCCCAAAGTAATATTCTGATATTGCCAAACAGCACCTATCCTAAAAGAATTTGAACATTTCCCCACAATGGCAATAAGTGACTGAGTACAAGTGTAGTACTGGGGTGCAACCGGCTGATTTACTTACCCAAAAGTTGTTTCACTAGCTCGGGCCACAAAATTTCGTGTCTTACAGAAGTTCTGTAATTTGAATTTCAGAAAAATAATAATTTTCGTAAGAAACTTCACAGGCCTGTTGGGCAAGTGGAGGACAGAATTCACTAGCTCCAAGCTATTGGACACTGTTTTATTTACAGGTTGACCATCAGTGCTTTTACTACGGTACTTCTTGTTTTGTCTTAGGTTTATTTACGAAATTGCTTGCTTTGGATCTTTGTCAAGCTCTGTCGTAAATTTTGCACGTAGGTTATCCAATAATACTAGTGGAATAAGTTATTATAATTGTGTGTCATTCCATCCTTTCCTTTTTAGTGAACATCTTTTATATTTAATTTACAGTTTTTGGGGCTATTGGAGTTTGTTTGTAGCAACAGGAGGTTGCAATTTTAATAAAACTTTTGAATGTCTAAGTATACTTGTTTGGTGGTATATAGTTCTGGGAAGAACAATACAGTGGTCCTGAAGCTTGGTCAATGAAAGATGTTTTGTAGTTAAGAAATAAAAAACAAGTAGTTTTTGTATCGAGTTATAAAAACACAAGTGGAAGTTTGGGAGAAGAAGAAATGCTGTGGGAACACCAGAGCCAATAGGCAAGTGTTTCCACAGCTTTTTCAAGTTCTCCCAAACTTCTATGAGTGTTTTTATAACTTGATAGAATCACCGAGAACGTGTTTTCTATTTCTTTAAAAAAGTGAGCTGCGTTGAAAGAAGAAAGCAATTCAAAACATTATCCAAATCCTCTTCACAGACACCTCGAAAACACTAAGCAGCCATCATTTTGTTCACAGCTGCACACTGCTGCACTACTCTATATCTATAACAGAATAGGTAGTGAGTAGTGTAGCCAATCAGAGAATGGCACTTGTTATAGAATGTGAGTAAAATTATACTACTATGAGAGAATAGCTGCTACACATCATATCCTCAACTTTCTTCTTGGTAGTTGGAAATGAGGTCTTCAAATGCGATGAAATAACCCAGAAATGTGCTGTTTCAGAAAATAACCATATCGTTCCAACCTGGGTTGTCGTTAACATTTTCTGTAGAGGGCAACTGGTTTTCACAGGTGGGCAAAATTATCTGAGCTGAACATCTAATATAAGAAAAACGTTCCTCTATATGGTCAAACTAGCTGGGCAAAATTGTCCTCAAAGCTGGCCAATTTGCCCGATGCCCGGCCTTTAATGAAACCCGTCTTTTTGGTTTGAACTGCAGTTTGACTCTTACTAAAACTGTTTGCTTTTGAACCCCATCCCCTCCTTTGGAATTTCCAATACCCTTCTAGGGGTGGGTGTGGGTATTTTCTGGAACCACTCAATTTTCTTCAGAGCATTGGCTCTAAAAGGAACATAGGCACGCAAGGCGTGCAAGAGTTATTTTTTTTGTGTGAAGTGTCGGAGATAGGAGCATTCGTGGTACAGTAATGATTTGGGTAATTTGACATTTTTTCTTTGGTTGCGATGTTACATTGGTCATGGTAAGATAGCTAAATAGTAAGCCATAAAATGTTTGACTGAACAAACTACAGTAATCTGACATGTCTCCAGATTAATGTAGATACCATCTTATTTTCTAACAGGCAATTTGATTCGTTCTTTGATACAACCCGGTGTGACAAGCACACATGCATAACTCCCTCACTCACCGATCACATAACCCAACCCCCAAGAGCAATTTTTGCTCAAAAATACTCAAGTTAATTTAGGGACTTTTTCGCATTTTTTACAAGACATAATTTTACCTTTTCACACAACACAACTTCACCGAAAATAGAAAGAAAGAGAAAAAACCTCTGACACGTTGAAAGTCTGATTTAATTAAATTGCACTTTAACTTGGTGCCGCGCAGTCTTCAAAGAACATTTGAACAGTTTTCATACTTTTTACCTTTAAAAATATCGGACTGAAATGAATGTCATCAAATAAAACTATTAAACTGCTACTGCAGAGACGTAAAAACCATCCAGAAATGAAAGCTTTTGTTTAATATCCTGGAAACAATAGCCGATAACTTGTCAGCTCTAATTGAATTTACTCCCATATAAAAACAAAAGTGTTAAGTTACCATTTGTTACTAAAGATAGCAAACATCTCGTGGGAAAGAGTGGTGACGATTCGTCCGCTCTAATTGAATTTACTCCCTTGTGAAAATCAAGAGTGTCACATTACACTTTGTAACTAAAAAACAAAAATATCTTGTTACATTTGCATGCAACAAGAACAAAACAATCGTTACCCGCACTTACTATTGTAAACGTTAGAACTGTTTCAAATCTTAAGTCTCGTCCCCTCTAAAACATGTCCTAAGAACTAGAAGCGACGATTCGTGACCTCTAATTGAATTTACTCCTTGTGAAAAACAAAAGTATCAAGTTACCTCTGACTAAAAATAAAAATATCTCGTTGCATTTGCATACTACGAACTCACGAACTGTTTCAAACCTCAAGGTTCATCTCGTTCATTTAACTAAAATCCTCAGCCTAACCCACAGAAAATGTCAAGTAAACCAAATATATGAATACTTCCTCCTCTTTTATAGAAGAATGAATACGGCCGTTCTGAACTTTATCGGGATCAGATCTTCTCACATACCATTTACCTTTACAACAAGAAATCTGATTGGCTGTTTATAGTAGATCCAATCTGATTGGTGTGACATACATACATCTCTCACTCACTCACTCACCCATTGACCCGTAACATACTCGACGCGCCGACTAAGAGGTATTTTTTTGTAAAAAAAAATAATAACTCAAAAATGGGAAGTCATACGAGGTAAAAAAAATTCAAATCCATGACCTCCAGGTAACAAACAATATTTATAATATTTTCTTCTGAAACATTCTGCATAAAACTATTAACAATTTAACAATTCTATGAACTATACATGATAAGCTTCCCTCGGGGTTTCTCTACAGGGACATGTTGGGGAATTCGTGTGCATTGCCTGGAATCCTTCCTTTGTTTAGAGAGCAATATCACTCTGGATTCTGAAGTGTCCTGATTAATATGATGTCTGAGAAAGCTAATGAGAATGGGACAAAAAGTCTAAGAGTGCCTCACTGTCTGCATCGAGATGGTGACCATACACAAAGCAGGGTTTGATTCTAAGAAATACATCACTAAAGAAATTTACCATTACACTATTCTTTGACAGTGCCCCAAGAAAGTGTTAGCCTGTGTCACAGCTGCCCTCCCTGAAAGAAAAAGTGGGAGACAGGCTAGAGAGTTTTGACAAAATTTGATTTGCCTCACTTGTGAAAAACCACTTCCTATAACATATTTTAAAGAAAGGAACAGATTTCTCACAGGCCATGCATGGCAGTGAAACAACTGAGTGATGTGATTTGGTGAGTAATTGAACTAGCTAGCTAGCTAGATCAACCTTGAAAGGAAGGGAAAAAAACAAAATGGGTCTAAATAACAAAGATCAAAGTTTGCACGATCTTAAAAAGCAGTCATTGTAGCATTTAATGGTTTTTTAGTTATCTACTACCAAGGAAATAAAGCTTCCCCAACAAAGTGAATTATCTGTAAAGCAACTTTTTGTCAGCATTATATCTTGTCAGAGGCGTATCACCTCTCGAGGTGATATGCTTCTGATCCTGTACAAAGAATTGTATACAAGGAAGAAAGGTCCACCTAGCCTAAAATAACCAAATTCCTTGTTTTAAACCACCTCAATCTTCTTCAATAAATTGTGTTCCTTCTTACCTTTATAATATAATCATTTAGATCTGCTCGAAACAATGTTTCAAACCAAGTCTTAACATCTTAATTTTGTATTCACTACCAAACAAAATGTAAAAAAAATAAAAATTGATTGTATGAAATTTTACGTGATATTTAGCAAGTACTTAAGACTTGTCAAAGAACGAGAACTCTGTAAAGGGACCTTATAGCTGGTAAAAGATCAGACGAGGGCTTGTAAGAAAGTTTGACTGTATGTTAAGTAATAAAAAATATTAGTTTTACAAAACCAAGTCAATATTATTACCAATTATATTATTTTGTTATAATTATATTATTCTGTTGTTTCAAAAGTAATCGCTTTGTTATCTTGTCTCGGTTCACTTTTTTATTTACAGGATAAGAAATCTGAATAAGCAGACTGATAAATTATTATTAAAGGTGTGGTGAATGGTTGATGCAAGACTTTATGAGGAGCAAGACTAGCATTTTTCTTTGTGAGCATGAGATACTTCGACTTTTAAATTGTGAGACCAAGACTTCAAAGTGTTTAACTGGGAGCATGAGACGTCAGGATTTAAGACATTTAGACATCATAATTTATAAAAACAAACAACAAATCAGGACTTTGAAACTTTCTTGGCCTTGCAAAAATTGATACTCCATGACAGTCTTATGAAAATATAGAGATTGCAAGACCCACAAAGTACTAAAAGAATGAGACTGCAAGACCTGTGAAATTTGGCAAAACCCATGGTTTTTTAACGACCAATCATAGCCTGTTCTTAATAATAACGTAATAGGCACTGCTACCTGGCCCTTCCCATGTATTACATGTCTGATGTACTATTTTGAAAAACTGGTCCTGGTGAACAATTAAGCCTTGAATCTGTGATAGTACCCAGTTATTTTAATATCTCGATTGCATGAAACTATAGATTTTAAAAACCCCTAGTTGTTTATGAACTTGAATTTAATAGAAACACTTGAAAAGCTGAGGTTTCAAGCATTACTAGCATGAAGTGCTACCTCCAGTAAAAGGCTCAGAACTACCTTTACCAGCTTCAAATTGATAATCAACTGGTGTTTCATGTGCCTGGCACTGTTATAGCAAAACAGTTTTTTCAGAGAGTAAAGACAAACATTTAGTTACTTTTTCATTGCCGAAGAAAAAACTGCACTTATATTATGTCAAATAAAATTCATTCACATACATACCAGGTAAGGCTTAGTTGTTCACAGGCTGAATAATGCAATCCTCGGGCACTTATTAAGTTGTTAAATTATTGGAAACATTACATTTGAATACCCTACATGAATTGCTTAAAATTTGCAACTATACCAATTTCTTTTTTAAAAAAATATTACATTTACATCCTATTGATCTCTAGCTCTGTCAGCTACCACTATCCCTTGTGACAATGTGTATCTGAAATGAAGAGTCAATTGATTAACTTAAATGAGATGTCTTAAATTTTGGTAGTAAAGAGGTTCTATCACTGAAAGTTCGCCTTCGCATTCTAACTTTTATACAAAAAAGCTTGATAACTATTTGCCAACAAAGGGGCAGTTGGAATGACATTGTAGTCTGAGTAGATTTAAATGCAAAAATCTGTCTTGGGACCACACAAAATGATTCTGATAGCAATAACAGTGATGACAAAGAGAGGACCAGAATTGGACTAAGTTGCTCCCCACTACCAGAGGCTGCTTTGTACATACAGTCCTGAGTATCCATGTGCCAAGAACCTCAAGGGACTCTATACAATCACCTCTCCCCCCCCCCCCTGGAGAAATTGTCCATCCACCTGATCCGTGTGAAGTGTAACTTCTTGTAATCAAGTTATCAATTGTTTGTCAATGTGAGTTTGACCCAGAAAATCATGCACTTGTCTGCTTAGGGTGCACTTTTTAAATCAAAAGGCATCTTTTAATTTCTTCCAACAAAGGAGTTCAATTGCTGTCATTATTTACTATAATGTTTCTGGGATAACCAAACATCTATATTTGGTTGGTAGTTAGTACATTTAAAGGAGTTGTACCCAGTTTTGTTGTTACCTCACTTAAAATGATCCAGCTTTCACTATTGTGGCCTAATACACGTATTCTCATTTCCACCACTTTTCCGATTCCTTGAGGTACTGTGCCCTCTGCTAAGCCAGTGGCTGTGAATGTGCCCACTTGGGTGTAACTTGACAATGGGAACTCGTACTTCATGAAATTTTTCTTCGCTTCAGGTGATCCATCTCGTCCAGGTTCTAGGGACAAAATAATTCTTTGAATTTAATTTGCCTGTCATTTACATACTTTCAATAACATGCAAGCTCTGTTCAATCATGGGCTACTTGGCTTGTATGCAGACTTCACCTCTACCTTTACCTCTGCTCAATCATTAAGGGTTTCATGTTCTGCCCCTCAAGGTTCATTGGTTTTCATCCTAATTATGATCGACAGTAGCCAAAAATGCAATTGTTACATGTACAATTGAACCCCTATTAAACGGCCACCTATTACATGGCCACCCCTATCAGGCAGCCAGTAATCAAAGTCCCAATGAGAGCTTTTCTACTGTTTTTACCTCTATTAAGCAGCCAGCCCCCTTTCCATTTTGACAAGGGTGGCCATTTAATGGGGTTGATCTATAATTAGGTTTTGAATTTGCTAACTTCAGAGTTCTCAAGTTATTGAAAGGCACAGCTAACGTCGAATAAATAAAACACAGCAAATAAATTGAAAGTAACAAAAAGTTGGAAATTTCATCACTGCTCTTAAGTCATGCATTGAAATTGTAAATCAGACCTGGCATCTTGTGTGCTTGAGCTAATGCTGACACTGGAAGAACTTCCACAGAAGCATTTCTAATAACGTCACCAGGATGTTCAAGATTTCCTGACTTGAAACGAAACCTGCCACATGACAAATAGTGAAAGGCAAAATAAGAAAATTTTGATGAATAGTATATGGGGCAAATGTTTGGCATTGAAAAAACAATTAAAGTTGAGGTTCTTTCCTTACACATATCACATACCAATATTATTTTGGGTGTTATGGCTCAACTGTCAACTCAACTATTGTTTTGTGCACCCCCCCCCCCTTTCCTCCCTGCCCCTCCCCTCATACACACAGTGTGGTGCCTTGAATGATGAGTAAGTTGCACTCTGGATTGCCCAGTTCAGGTCTGAGCACTAGGCAAGGTCATTATTTGTATGTTCTTGAGCAAGAAATGTCACCCTCAGAGTGCCTGATATACAGTAGACCTACTATACACTAGTGAGATCTTGTGCATTTAACGCATCTGTCAGCCAACATACTGCCAGACACATGCAATCAGTTAATATTTTAATTTTATCTGTAGAGCCACCCTGTAGCATAAACCATGGGGATGTGTCATTGCCAATTCCAACATAACCATTTATAATATATTGGTGACAAATTACTTCTTAATTTTGGCACAAAATTTCAGCATTAATTTATAATTTCACTGGTGAAATTACAAATTATAAATTGCCATGGCAACTTCTAGCTTGAAATTTTTCTATACCATAAAGAAGTAAAAAAAACTGTAAGCATAATTTATCACCCATGATATTGAAAGGTAATCAAATGGTATACTCGTGACAAAAATAATTTCAATTGCATTTTGTCAAAATTCTAATACTAATTTGTAGTTTTCTCTGACAAAACACACTCACCGCCATTTGATTACCCATACTAATTTACATATCTTACTTTTCTATCATAATTTCTTGATGGAATTTGAATCTCATAACATCATCAGCATGAGGAGGAAAAGCCCAGAAGAATGTCTGCCCCATATATGCACGGTCAATCATGTATGCTTGGTAAGATTCCACTGTTGTAACAGCATCAGCCTTAGGGTTCAAGTGAGCCTGGAATAATGGTGCTTTCTTGAAGTCTTTATCCTAGATAAGAAAAACACAGAGAGTTAAGTGCCAAGCTAAAACTGTTTACTTATTAAGATCTTAGACAACAAACCAGAGTTAAAATTCTGATTTCTGTTTTCTTACAGCTTTAAATGCAACACGAAAATTTTTAACTCTCCTATCATCAAAGTACTTATCCTAGAAAACAAAACACAGATTTCAACTTCTTAGTATTTCACCATCTTTTCTTACAGTTGAAGTGCCAAGCAATTCTATTTATTAACTCAAACGAGGCATAACACAAAAGAAGTCAATCTAGGTCTTTTTATGTTACAAGACCCTGAAGTCTTGCAGCTCCAAACCTAGGGAAAAAGTGAAGCCTTGGAGCTGACTGGCTCATAGCTGCCGGAGCTTATCCCGGTTTCTGTAGCATGAAGCGGCTAGGAGTATTTCTACTCCCCCTGGATGGGATGCTAGTCCATCGCAGGTCACTGCCCTGCAATTTGTTAGGTTTCCCCAACAATTTGCTGGTACCCATTTATACTCCCGGGTGGAGAGAGGCACTGTTAGAGTTAAGTGTCTTGCCCAAGAACACAACACAGTGTCCCCGGCCAGGGCCCGAACCCAGACTGCTTGATCTGGGGACGAGTGCAGTAACCATGAGGTCACCTATATTGTTAGCTGCAGCTTAAAATTACTAATAGAAATAGACAGGGAAACACTAGCAGTCTTCTCAGAGATAGGTGTGTATTAGCCAGGTCAAAGAGCTTAACTACACACAAAGTAATTGAAAAGTTAAAAGCACTGAACATTCAAGAGTGTTCAACCCTCGAGAGAGAAACCTTGCAGGATTCTTAAGGCAACAACACATGCCCTTAACTTTTACTTCTAAGATATATTAAATGCAGCAATAGACTACACTGTAGTCTATTTTATACAGTCAGGCTCTAAGCCAGGATTTGAAATTTACTGGGTGTCCAAAATGTCTTATAGGGTCTGCTCAAATGAAAAAAAATATTTAATATTATGAACAATTTTCTTTAAGAAGTGGGTGTCCACAAGACACCAGGATGTTTATCTGGCTAAAAGCCTGATTTCATACACAGTAGGATTTAAAAACATTTTCAATCATACTACTTACAATCAAGTTTTGTTTCTTTCCTTTCAGTGATGATTCTTTTCCTACATGTTGAAATAGCGATGGCTTGAACCTAATACGCAGGTGCAACTTCTCTCTTGCGCAATGTTGCTGAAAATAACAAGGATCATTGTGAAACACTTCTTCCAACAAGTTTTAGTGTCAGTAATAAAATAAAGCTCAACAAATTATGTGCCTGTTGTTCCAGGACTTCATCCATGCCCACTCAATGGAACTGATCCACGAGAATTCCACGGGAGGGGAGTTCAAAGCCAAAGGCAAGGCTTGACACTACATTTTTCCCATAGTGGGCATGAGGCTAGTAAGTTTGAACAAGTACTGTACCTAAGTCTGCAAGAAGGAAACTAATCCCTTTTCGAGATGTCTGTCACGTTTTCAAGATTGTAGTTAAATTATTTATCAAAGGTGAAGCTACAGAAATTTACAAGTAATGCCAGGAAAAGTTGTTTTAGGTAAAGATGAAAAAATTTGGCGGCAGGAAATAGTTTAGCTGTACACTCCGTGAAAAGCCACTAGAGCCTAGAGGCTACTGCAAGGCAATTTTTACTAGCCTAACATGAAGTTTCTCTAGTCTCCTGAAGACGTCTAGCATCATTGTCAAACCTTGAAAGACAAACATGAATGTCCAACGGAGTGGACGGCACAAACCCAAAAACCCTCTCTCCATTGGAGGGATACGGATATTTTTGGGAACCACACATTCAGCACAGCTGCTTAATCATAACTTACTGCATCTTTTTCTGGGTTGCAGACTTTCACCCACAGGATGTGATCCATAAGCCAGTCGACTGGCTTGTCTTTATGAAACATTAGGAAGAATTCAACCACCATACTCAGATCACTACAGCGAAAGAGCTTCCCTGTTAGAGTCCCAAACAAACATACAGTTAAATAACACAAAGATCATTTTGATGTGAAGTTCCTATCTGAATTTATTTAATATAGGTATTATGCATCATTGATTTAAGAAAAAGAAAACGTTTGCAATTGTGTTTCTGTCAAGTTAGAGAAAACTAAACTTTCATGGGTGTTTTATTTAACAATGAGATTATGGGGTCAAGATTTCTATCACACTTAGAAGTCAAGAGCGAATACTGAATTTTTTCTAGTATAAAGCTACTAGTCAATCTAAACTTTATCTAAATCCACTGCATGGTTAGGAAACTTAGCAACACAAAAACAGATCAGTCAAGGGCAGAACAACTTGCAACGACAAGCTCATCCATTAAATTACTAATGATATTTTTTTTACATACCTATAAATCCAAGAGCTGAAAACTCCAGTATAAGCCAATCATTTGATTCCTGTTGGAGCGCAAATGTTTTTATTGTAGAGGCGAATGAAGGCGTGGCTACAATGTCATCTTCAAGCTAAATATAAACAAACAGAACAAAATATGCTCTGTAAGCCAAGTTAACAACACAATCATTACGTTTTACTGCACTTTTCAATAATAATTATAATATTTTATAATTTATTAACAGTTAATATAACATTACCCTTTAGTATTTCCATAACAGACACCTCATCAGGGAAGACAACTATTTCATGTAAATAAATGTTTCTTTGAGATATTGAATAATAAAAAGCACAAAAAAATTGAAGAGAAAACTCCACCTGAACATAGAATCTTGCTTTCCTCTGGCAATACATCATTAAAAAGCAGAAATCAAGATTCTGCTTTGTTCTCCACCTAAATTCAAATGATAAGACAAGTAGTTATTACTTTCAATATGTCTATCACTTGACAGTATCACATAGCTGTTGTACCTACATCACTCAATCACATAATCAGAACGACATGAAAGCCCTCTACAACATCACCGTCAGCTGTCAGGTAGGAGAGTAAACACCAACAAACCAGTGCACAGAAGTAATTGCACCATTCTCAGTAAGACATCAGACCAGCTCAGTGAATGAAAGGAGCACTTCAGCAGCCTGCTCAATGGCACACCATTTGTCAAGCCACTGGAGATTGAGGAGGGAGACGACCTGGACATTAACCTTGGCCCCATCACCAAGGCAGAGGTAGTAGAGGCGATCAAGAAAATCAAGGATGGTGAGGCACCAGGTCCAGATAATATTCCACCTGAAGTCATGAAAGCAGACACTGGGGTCACTGCAAATATCATGATTAACCTGCTGCAGGATGGGTGGGAGAAGGAAGAAGTGCCAACGGAATGGAAGACAGGCTATATTGTAAAGATTTCCAAGAAAGGGGATCTTAGCGACTGCTGGATTGGAGAAGAATTCAACTTCTATCTCTGCCAAGCAAAATCTACACTAGGTTGATTCTGGAGAGGATAAGAAAAGCTGTGGACCCCAAATCGAGAGAGGAACAAGCAGGGTTAAGGGAAGGTAGATCTTGCACAGACCAGATAGTTACTCTCTACATCATCATTGAACAGTCACTAGAATGGCAGTCACCACTGTATGTCAATTTTGTTGACTTCAAAAAGGCATTTTACATGGTGGACAGAACCACGATTTGGAGAATCTTGACGCATGGCATGCCCCAAAAGATTGTAAACATCATCCAGAGCTTCTACGAAGATAACAGCTGTAGAGTCATCCATAACACTGATTTGTCTGCACCCTTCACTGTTAGCACAGGAGTGAGACAAAGATATATCTTGTCCCCACTTATCTTCTCACTCTAGTTATCAACTGGGTGCTGAAAACAACAATGGAACAGCCAAGAGGCATTCAGTGGACCCTCATGCAGGAGCTAGAGGACCCAGACTTCGCTAATGATGTTAGTCTACTCTCACACACAGTGGGACATATGCAGGCTAAGACCAAGAGACTGGAATATTGCCAGGACAGCAGGTCTAGAGATCAACATCACAAAGACCAAGAGTATGCAAATAAATGCAAGTCAGGAAGCCCCCCTCACTGCTGATGGAAGGGCACTGAGAAAGCTGATCGCTTCACTTACTTGGGCAGCACTGTGAGCAAGACAGGAGGCACAGATGAGGACATTAAGACTAGGATCAACAAAGCACATCAAGCCTTTGCTACTCTTAGACCAGTATGGAGGAGTAAAAACCTCAGCAGCTGCATGAAACTGAGACTGTTCATCAGCAATGTCAAATCAGTTCTTATGTATGGCCCAAAGGAAACCTGGAGGCGTACCAGGAAATGAGACCACAAACTGCAGGTCTTCATCAACATCTGTCTCAATCAGATTCTACGCATCAGATGGCCATAGCACATCTCTAACCAAGAATTATGTCAAAGAACCGGGCAGGAGCCCATCACTGACACCATCCAGAGAAGAAAGTGGAGATGGATTGGACATACCATATGCTGAGAGAAAGCGTCACCCGCCAAGCGTTGGACTGGAACCCACAGGGGAAACGGAGGAGAGGAACACCATGTTTGACATGGAAAAGAACACTACAAGCTGAATTGAAGACCATCAGCATGACCTGGGAGGAGGTGAAGAGGGCAGCTAAAGACCGAGAAAGATGGAAGCTAGTAGTCAGGGCCCTATGTTCCACAGGGAATGACGAGGAATAAGAAGGCATACTGGTCTAATCTAGGCAAATGAACCATTTAACAAGATGTTTCTTTTCACTCTGCAAAGAACATAAACACTTTGATATACTAATATTACTAGGTGCTTACTTGACTCTTTCTCTAGAATCACCAAATGTCAGTGGCACGCTGTCAAGGTCTGGGTAATAACTTTCAGAAGGTGAAACTATTTCTACTAATCCTGAATGAACATCCTCAAGAAATCTGAAAAGCAAGTAGCAGCCACATATCATTACACATGACACTCTGGACACTCATGTTTATTTTACTACTCCGAATCAATTGCCATTACCACAGTTAGGTGGCACTACAGTACAATTCTTTTTTGGGGGATGGGTATTCCAACCAGGATGGAGTACCTCCTAGTTGTTTCGTGTTACAGAAACTGGAGATAAGGGCCAACCTGATGGGCTACTTGGCTCATATGCAGACTTTTACCTTCACCACCCCACAGTACAGTCATTGTAAGTTTTCAGTAATGAGAAAACATATTTTAAAAGTGAAATCTACCTTTGTTTGATGTCATTAGCCACTGCTCTACTAAATTCAATATCAGTCTGAAAACACAAATAGAAATAGCATTGAACTTCAAATCAAGCACCAACAGAGCTGATTGAAGCAAAAAAAATAATAATAATAATTAAAAGCAAGTAGGTTAGAGTGTATTTCTGAGATACTTCACTGTAAGTTTTAATGTCGCTTTTACCCTCTATGAAAATAGGTCCCCTAAACAGGGGTCAAAATTAACAAAATTTTGTTCGCCAGATCGTAATTTTTGGTTCCTTTTTTGTTTTTCACTGATTTTTTTCTTCTTTTAATTAATTCTGATGTACACAATCTTTGATATAATTCTATGTTTACGTACAAAGAAGCTTACAATTATGTAACAGTAAAATTTTAAAGGAAGAACACATATAAACGTTATGAAAATTAATATTAATCGGTGCCAAAGTAGCTTCAGTCGCCTGTTCCCTGTTTCCTCATTTTCCTCATCTAGTTTTATATCTATGCATGCAATTTTTGGCACTAAGCCAAGGCTCCATGCGGTTGACAGACATATTGGAATTAGTCCCCTGTTCTGCCACATTGTTGGGAATCATACCAGGCTGCCTGCATGTGTTGCCTAGTGCATCCATGATACCAGTCTTACTAAAGAAGCTGCTGAATCCCAATGGCAATCCCAGGGTTGTTGATAAGTGCAGGGTGCTGGCAAAATGCGCTGGCTGCCGGCAAAATTCACCCGCTGAGAGAGGGGTGATTGCTGGCTGGATTTTGGTAGGCGGTCACTCGGTAAAGGACAACAAACTTTTTAGGTTATGCATGTACAATTATTCAATATCTGAACCATACTGAACCATCTTTAGAAACGAAAAGTTTGGAATAAATTTCAAACTATCAATGCCACTATAACGAGTAAAGTAATTTAAATAAAATCTTGTTCTGAGCACTTGTTTAGCCTGTTCTTTTACTGGTACTGCGTCCACCATCTTGTAAACACGAAGCTTGGTTACCCCACATTCAAGGCATTGTGAAAAAATGGGGACAAAAATTTTGTTCCAGGCGTCTCATGACAAATGATGACTGGCTGAATGAAAATCTTAGTCGAAAGACTACAGTATTTGAAAAAGTCTTCAATTCTTAGACTATTTGCTATTTGCATAAATTGTGTCTTTCATCCACAACTAAGGCTGATTTTCCTTTGAGGTTAAAAGGTTGACGGAGGAAAAGGCGAGTCACCCACCTGCGACCAGTTCTTAATATCTGATCACCAACACTTGATTTTTGGTTGCATTGGTAACTAGTGAGCTCTACAGCCGTAGAGTTCATTATGTAGAAATGATTGTTAATGAAGGAATTCAGGTATTATTTTTAAGGGCTTAATAAGACTTTTCACAACGGACCAAACCCTGTTGGTAACCGTGGCAACATGTCACCATTTTACTTGTACCCGCAATAGAAGAAGTACAAAGTGATTGGTGATTAAAGCGTAGAGGTGTAGCGCTCTACCAAAACTTCTACTGCAATATGAGGTTCGTGAAACAGGCACCAGTTGGGAAATGTGTCCAGATTCAAGATCACACAAACAAAAAAAACAAGGCCATATCCAGCCATCTGGACTGAACAACCTTCAGTTGAGTTATATTCTAGCAGGACAGAGTGAGCCATCATGAATGGACATGATGACCTGGGGGTAATTCTCCTTACCTTTAGTTATTACTTTACACTAAACTCCAGCTATAATTACTGTATAACAAAACACTTAATTACTGGTCCCATGGGAAACGCTGAGTTTTGTTTGCCCTTGCCTCTTGATGTTTCTTCCTGTTTCCATAGGACCAGTAATTTTAAAGGTGTATACCACTGTAGTTTACCTACATACATCTTATTGTGCTTGTTAAGCTATTTACCTCACCAACAAAGATGACTATGACACAGTCATCCTTATCATCTTGTGACATTCCATCTAGCAAAGAAGCTAGTGTATCCAGAAGGTATGCTGTCTTCTCACGTTTTATTGTGGGAATGCCAAAAACTAAAGACACTGAAAAACAGCATATAAAAGAATTAATGCAACAATCAATCATTTGGCCAGTTGGTTGATTGTTCAGTGGGTCTGTTGGTGAATGGATCAGTCTGTCCGTCAGTCACACAGTCAGTCAATCAGGCTGGGAAGCAAGCAGGTGGGCAGGCAGGTGAACAGGCTGGCGTATTGTGCAAGTGGAAGATATACATGTATTAAACACTTAATAATATTATATATCTTACATGTAACTCCATTATCATGATAACAACAAATGAGCAATATGAAGGTCACCTCCTTGACGATCCCTTGAAATATGCAGCGCAGGCTTTAAACTGCTTGGGGAATCCATTAGATGAGGCATAAGGTTGTATATACTTGGTAAACGTAGTACACTTTGACTGTCAAAAAATATACTAGAGGAATTTTGAAAGTTATTAGGAACTGATTTGTCCTTAGTTCTTTTATTGTTTGCAGCTTCCACTTCAGTCAGCTGTGCCTTCAGTGAAATAAGTTCTTGAGATCTGGCAGAATTTTGAAATTCTGCATCTCGTAATCTGTCCCGTAAAGATTGTATCTTCTTGATTAGTTCCACATCCACCTGGTTAGTTTCTATAGACTGCTGTACACCTAAAATGAAAGACAATAATACACCCACATCAAGCAAATAAAATTAATGTTTAATCAAAAGCACTTGCAATATCATTTTGTGTGGAACAAAAATTGCTAGACAGCTTTAAATCCAAGAAGTGAAAGCAGGCAAAGGAAGGGTTTCTAACTTACTGTAATATGTTGAGGGAAACTTAACATGTACATGTAGTAGAACTTAATGGAAATTAATAATTAATAGCAAACAACATTAAGAGTGCTGTCCTAAGTCTAAAAGGTAATAACTAAAAAGCCATCTGATCTGCATCATAAACCACTAGAGCTAGTTTTAGACCTCATAACTAATAGAAAACTTGAGAAAATTATTACTTTGTTATTTACATATTTCTGACTATTCTTCTAAAAACCAGAATTGTTGTTGCTAAATTCATGCAGAGGAAGTGCAAACTCATAAAAGTTACCACGAAACGATCCAAGATCTCAAAAATTATAATCTCAAAATTATAATCTTAAGAAACAATTCAGAATGTCAGCTCTTGAAAAGATACTTCCAATATTACTGTCTGAATTCTAGCTGGAGTATTTC